>NC_063050.1:57395646-57440646 GCF_018812025.1 Megalobrama amblycephala
AAAGTCAAAAGGCACACCCATATAAGTCCCAACCAATGCAAGTCCAACCCCAAAAGTCAAAGTCCCACCCAAAAAAAATCAAACTCTCACCCATAAAAGATAAAAGTCACACCCATATAAGTCCCAAACAATGCAAGTCCAACCCAAAATAAGTCAAAGTCTCACCCATAAAAGTCAAAAGTCACACCCAAATGTAGGGGATGCAATGTCATAACTCGACGCCTGGTAGCGCTAGAGAGACGGCAGTAGGTGCATTCGAAAGCCCGCCCCCTAATTAGTTACCTACCAAGTTTCAGCACTCTGGGACTTACGGTTCCCGAGATAAGAGGGGGGGCACTTTGGGGGGAGGCACTCTTCGCATTTATCTATATAACCTAACCCTAACCCTAACCCTAACCCTAACCCTAACCCTAACCCTAACCCTAACCCTAACCCTAACCCTAACCCTAACCCTAACCCTAACCCTAACCCTAACCCTAACCCTAACCCTAACCCTAACCCTAACCCTAACCCTAACCCTAACCCTAACCCTAACCCTAACCCTAACCCTAACCCTAACCCTAACCCTAACCCTAACCCTAACCCTAACCCTAACCCTAACCCTAACCCTAACCCTAACCCTAACCCTAACCCTAACCCTAACCCTAACCCTAACCCTAACCCTAACCCTCGGACTCTAACCCTCGGACTCTAACCCTCGGACTCTAACCCTCGGACTCTAACCCTCGGACTCTAACCCTCGGACTCTAACCCTCGGACTCTAACCCTCGGACTCTAACCCTCGGACTCTAACCCTCGGACTCTAACCCTCGGACTCTAACCCTCGGACTCTAACCCTCGGACTCTAACCCTCGGACTCTAACCCTCGGACTCTAACCCTCGGACTCTAACCCTCGGACTCTAACCCTCGGACTCTAACCCTCGGACTCTAACCCTCGGACTCTAACCCTCGGACTCTAACCCTCGGACTCTAACCCTCGGACTCTAACCCTCGGACTCTAACCCTCGGACTCTAACCCTCGGACTCTAACCCTCGGACTCTAACCCTCAAAGGACTCTAAAGCTTTAATTTATTCTCAAAAACAACTGAAATATTTACAAGAAAACAATTACAAATATTTACATAAACAAAAACATGAACATTCATCCAAAGAGGGAAGAAACCAAAGTGCATTACATCACAACAACACAAGATTAGATTACAAAAGAACTATGAACAAAAAGGCAAAAAAAAAATAAAACATGTGGGCTTTCTGACAGAGGATGTGAAGATGGAAACAAGCATGATCAGGATGTGGGGGGGGCGCTGATGGATTATCTCTGGTATTTTTCTCTAAGCATGATTCAAGGAGAAAATGGCAGGAAAAGATCATCAGGATGCAGACCCACAATGGATTTGCAGGATGGACAAGTGGGCAAGTTGTAGGTGAGGACCCAGGCTGAGCCAAAGGCCTAGGATCACACTGGCTATCAAGGTGGCAACAGGTACTTTGCAACCCAAGATGGAGGGAGAAAGGACAACAATAGTGCCAAAAGGGGGGACAGACAAGGCAAGGACAGGAAGGCAAAGCCAAAGGATAGGAAGTCCATGTCGCAACCAGGGTGATGACTCGTACTAGATCCTTAAAAAAAAAAAAAAAAAAAATGTATCATGCATCCCTATACAAGGCTCAAAGCAAAGCCAGTGGATTGACACATTGAGGCAGAGTTGGCAAACAGGAAGCCCAAGGTTGATCTGAACTGCAGAGTATAACCAATAAAAGGATTAAACCAATGGCTGAAAAGGAGCCAGCTGAGACTATATGGTTTTTAGTAGGATCTAGTTGTAGTAGTAAAACTTGAATAAATCAAAAAAGTAACAAATACGCAGGAGCTTAAAACGTAGGGAAAGAACAAAAATTAAATAGATGTAAAGACAGAAAATGGAGGACATATATACAGACAGAGTCAACAAGGAGCATGTGGACACAATAGGTTGTTATTTTAACAAAAATACAAGAAACTTCTTACATGTACAGAAACTAAGACAAGAAATTTACAGGTACCAGGACTAAAACAAACCAGACTAAGTACTCAAGTCATTTTGAAAATTAGAATTATATAAAAATTACAAATAGTACAAAGGGGCCCAATGAGCACAAGTACAAGAATAAAAAGGTAAATAAAGAAAGGTGTAGTAACAAAAAGGAAAGTTTAAGAGATTTAAAAATGGTCACTGAAGCAAGAAAGGGAACCTTAACCCAAGTACAAAGATACTTCAAAATGAAAGCATAAATGCAAAACAAGGTATAACAAAATACATACAAGTCAGTTCACAAATACTCACTTTCATAGAAAGGTCTACAATTGTAACGAAGCAGGAAACAGGTTCGAATCCAAATGCAAGCTTTATTGAATGAGAGCGTAGTAGTACAGTCCAAGTCAAAACAGTGGCAAACAGGAACAGCAAGGGATAGGCAGAATCGTGGTCACAGTGCAGGCAATGGTCAGGACAGGCAGATAATCACTCACAGGTCAGGAAACAATACACAGTCTAAAGACTGGCAGCAGAGGGTCAACAATATAGAAAGGAGCATACAAAGCACTGATAAAGATAAAGATCCTAATTGCAAAGGGACAAGCAGACAAAAGCATCATAAAATAATCAAAAGGAGTATTAAGGGGAAAAGGACAAAAGGTAAATGGAACAGAGTTAAAAAAGGAACAAGGGAAGCCATAAATGTAAACTTGTCAAGTCAAATTCATATCTGTGACATTAATATAATGGAAATCTTAACCTTGAAATTACTTTAAGCTCTGCTGTCAATTCCTTGCATTGTCTTTGTACTTAACACTGGAAAACCATAAAGTACAAAGGGACAAGAAAATATAAATTGAAAATGCATTACTAAATTTTACTGACAAACAAATGGGAAAAATAGGCATAACGGGTATAAGAGAAAAGTTAAATAAAAAAAAAAATAAAAATAAAAAAAAAAGTATAAAAGGAATGAGCACAGAAGAATACAAAAAACAAACAAGTTGAAATGTAGAGCATTTTTAAACACCAAAATATCTTGTTAAAGTTGACAATGTACCAATGATTAACCATCCCTGAAGCTTTTTAGTGTACCTTGCTAAATGCATCTCTGCTGCCTAATTCTCACAGATGCATGAACAGGAGACAAACAGCATGATAAAGAACATTAAGTAAAAACTCAAACACAACTGGGACAAAAATTAAGGTATAAAAATAAGCAGCATTATACAAATGCCACAATTCACAAAAATACAAGTGAAAGAAAAAAAAGGGAAAAAAAGAGAACACAGTGGCAGGAAAAAAATAATGCACAAAAAAAATAAATAAATAAATAAAAGAAACGGAAGTACAAAAGGGGGGAGGGGGTGAAATTGGCCAAAAAGACAGAACTTTACTAAGTCCATTTATACAAGTTTCCAAACTAGCTTTAATACATCAGTAGAAAGGAGCATAACCTAGTCCTAGTCAAGTTACATTTTAAGTGCTTTAAGGATTATGAAGAAATTGGAATTGTATAACCTTACATTAAAAGCATCACTACAGTAGGGCACAAAAAGAGCTAAACTAGGTAAAATACTATAACAAAACAGCAAAAAGAAATTTGTTACAAATTGGTAATAAATTATGACAGAATGGCTTAAATAGACAGGGCTATAAAACCCAAAATAAAAATGTCCAGGATTCAAGTTTATTAAAAAAAAAAAAAATCTATATAAAATGGCACTTACAATTCAATTCTGTTAAATGACACTTGTCAATAATTCAAATTTACACAATTCAAATTCAGATCAGATCAATATTTCTAAAATTTGAGTGAAAGCAGCAAAAGACAAAAGATAAACTCTGAAATAATAGTGAAACACTGGCATAGGGCAGCTGCTAATAGACTGTAAAACATCCTCATTACTAGAGCTGCAACACATTGAAACTGCCCATACAATGATATGTTGAACCTAAAATCTAAACCTTCATAACCTAGTAGCAAAGGAATGATTTATAAGAGCAGTACACAAATGGATTTTAACGTGCGCTAACTCTTACATTTTTATCCAATTACAAGTAGTTTTACATAAAGCACCATACTACAGAGGATTGAAGGTGGGTATTCCTACAAAACATTTTATGCCATACTATAGAACAGATTTATTTTAGTTTTTAGACTAATATTTTTGTTTTCCCTTTAACACCAGACTCAAGGAACTTAAATTAAAGCTGTTGACAATTTATTTCTAATGATATAATGAAGCTGTAATACAAAAAAAAAAAAAAAACATTTAAAAAAAAAAACATTTAAAAAAAACATTTAAAAAAAAACATAAAAAAATAAAAAATAAAAAATAAAAACATTTAAAAAACTCACTCTCAATAATTCCAACCTTCAACACCTTCACTCTCCAACTTCCATCACAGACTGACAATGCTGTGGAAGTTCAGCTAGTGGGCATTTATACTCATGGGCACAACCATTGACAGACATGCAAGCAACCAGACATTAAGTTCACCAAATAAACAAACCTCAGTATTATAAGCTTTTTTGTATGTGCCCTAATAAATATATTACATAGCAACATATTTCATCATTGTAAAGCCTGTCATTTAAAAAAAAAAAAAAAACTCCCCTTTAACCCCCAGTTTGGTTTCTCCCACCTCCCATGATGCACCACAGCAAAGATATAAAAGACCATTTCAGAAACATCACTGATTTTTCAGCTCCAGCAAGCTGTCAGGTGGGTTCTCAAACACACTGGTTTTTGTTTGATTTTCCAGTGTAAAACATGCTCTAACTAAGCTGAACTTTTAATTTATTATGTTAAAAAGAGGCATGACCTGTTCTATATATATATATATATATATATATATATATGAATGACATTTTTGTTCATAAATTTTTGTATGATGATAGCAATTTGCATTCCCTAACACATCAACTTAAATTCATCATCTTATCCCTGGGTAGTAAGTAATAAGAAAAATGGGTGAATGTGTGGAAAGTTTATAGTTTAGTTAATTTTGTCTTTACGATTGTAAAGGCATATTGTGGTATTATGAATAAAATGCTGAAATTGAATGTATGCTGTTTTGGGCGATGTTTCATTCAGTCAGGCTGACGTCATGAGGCACGAGTTTACCTGCGTCTCCAGATTATCACCTGCTGCTGCTTTTTCTGTCGGGATTCGGATGAAAGGTAAGTTGGAACTTTCCTTTAATTAATGTAATTGTAATTGTAAAGGATGCTTAACATTCTTAAACCATTTATAACATTCTTAAACCATGTATAAAGATGTCAGCTGTGGTCAGGGATGGGCAGTATTTATGATACATGTATTTCAAATACGTATTTCTAATACAAAATAGTATTTTGTAATTTGTATTTGATAGGGTTGATGAAAATGGCTTTGTATTTTGTATCAAATTACTTTAGTGTTTTGTATTTTTGTATTTTTAAAATACTGAAATACTTTGTAAGAAGTCTACATGATGACATCATAAAATTGCGGCCTCTGATTGGTGCCTACTCTATAGTTTGCTGAGACTTGTTGAGATCAGAACAGAAAATTGATCCATATGGAAGAAGGTGGTCAAGAAACGTGCAGGCTGCCAGCTTTCCATCAGTTTTTAGCATGAAGTGCTATAATTTTTAACAGTTAATGTTAAGTTTTGGTGTTCGTTTTGGTAGCCTAGGTTAAATAGTATACCAATTTACATAATGCTCTTGAAAACATTATCGAGCAGCAATCCCCTATATTTATGATTAACAATCAAATGATTAATTGGTTAAAAAATAGTTGCTATGAATACAGGAGCCAACAGTAGTCTTATGAATGAGTTGTTGTCATCGAGTCAGTGTTGCTGATGCAAAGTAGGCCCTTCATTACCAAACATCAAGTAACTAAATTAGGATACAATTATGAGTCATTTGTATGTTTATACTGTTATACTGTTGGTTATTTTAAAACTAACCTTCATCTGCGAGATCACAGGGATATGTAAATATTTAATCTGTTAAAGCAACAATATGTAAATTTTCGCCGCTAAAGATTACTAATTCAAAACAAAAGTGAAGCTCGATGACACCTTGATTTCACTGAATCATGGGAGGTGTTGTCTTCACGTCTATAGCCGGTGGAAAAGAATCGGGACAGGACTCAGGAAGAAATCATGTTCATGGAGAGATTATTAACGTTACTGTAGTATGAAGCAGAGCAGGACCGAATGCTGTGAGAGCAGTAACAAGCCCGCTGGAGCGATTACTAATGAGAGACGAGTGCAACACACAGCTCGACAGCAGCGGATCTGTTATTACGCCACAGTCGCCGCTTCCGCTTCCTTCGGTCATGTGCACGTAGGGTAAAGCAGCGCTGCTTATATTAGATACATTTGTGTGTTGAAAGTTGTTATAATGCTACTCTGTGCGTTCGCTCAGCGGCTGCTATGAGACACTTGTTGCACACTGCAGTAAGATAGATCGATATTAGTCATGGTAAAAAATGGTACTCGTGATAAATCAAGAAAAAGAGATTCAAACAAAAAGACTTAGGGCCAGATTTACTAACAGCTTGTGCTAACGCAAACCCTCTTTTGGCGTTATAAACTACTGTCGGGATTTACTAAAGACACACAGTATAAAATTAGCGCTGAAAACACGTGGACTGAGATGCGTTTTCGGCTGACCTTATTGCATATGCATTTTTAGGAGTTTCCCTTTCAGATGCAAAATTCATATAAATACTCTCCGTATTTATCTGAATCACACAGTGTGATTTACTAATGATTGCGCTCGCCAATTTACTGGTATTTACACCATTATTTAACGCCCTAAAAAAGCACGTCTGAACCCATTTTGTGACATGGCTGCAAATGTTGCTGTTAGGAGGAGACACCGCAGAGAACAGAGAGCGTGTGGAAGAAGGATTATTCATTTCTTTGAAATGCCAGAGTAAGACCTTATCCGAACATATCGTTTGCCTATATCTAATCTATAGGCCAACATAGCTTGGCAAACTATATTATACAGTATATGTGTATGTGTTTGTCAGATTACAGGTTAAGTTGCGCCTGTGTCGACCCGCACCCGATGAGAATATCAGCATCAGGATTCAGCTCTGTTTATTTGCGACCCAACTCTAATTTGCACTGCTCTTGGTAGATTGCATTAGTCATCATGTAAATGATCTGACCGTGTCTGTGTTCTTTAATTTGCATGTCAACAGATCACGTGCAAAACTTGCCACTCCCATCAACACATTTGTGGAATTGCGCTCTCACGCTAATTTGCCACGTTTAGTAAATCTGGCCCTTAATGTGTTAAGCAATATAACATGATGAGATTTCTGTTGATTAATGTATATAAACAGTTGCTTCCCTGTCTAATAAAACTCATAATATACAGCACTAAAGTGTCTTTGATGTTTCCATGGTTTTTCGACAAAATAAAACAGGAAATCGAGGGTAATGATGTCATTGATTAGGCGACACACGGACACGGTGTGTGTGTCCTGGTTAAAATTGCTTATTTCTCTGGATTTAGAATTTCTTGGAAACATTTGGGATAATGTAAGTATACAAGTCAACAAAAAATATAACATCGTTTTAGTGGTTTTTGAATATTTTAATATAAAAATCCTACATATTGTGCCTTTAACTGGTTGCATATGTCAGATTTATTGCATGCCTCGGGCAAAGAAAAGCTGTTGCTATCAAACATTGTGTACTTAATCAAGTCAGTGTAATGGTGAAGGGATCGATCAAATGGGCCAATTGATGGAAGGTTTGCGAAGAAATTTCATGTTCCCTTTTTAAAAGTATTTTGTAGTATTTTCAAAATACAAAAATACAGTAGTTTATTATGATACATGGTGTGGGTGCTGTATTTTGTAGTTTATTTTGATACATTTAAAATTAAGGTATTTGGTATTTTATTTTAAAATACATTTTGATGTATTTTTGCCCATCCCTGGCTGTGGTTCTTTTTTGTGGAGAACTCAGCTCATGTTTTTGCATAATGTGTAGTTAATTAAAGCCAAACTTTTCCGCTATGTTCCTATTCATATCTTTATAAAATGAGATCACAATGATGAAATATAACATGGAAAACATTAACCGTATTTTTATTTAGTCTTTTTTTTTTTTAACTCAAATATAATGTTTTTTGATACTTAATGAATTCTTCATTGTCCTCCTCTGAACTTACAAGAAGGATGCAGGTTTTTTTAAAGCCGATTCAAACATTTGGGAGACCTTCACAATGAGTCAAATTAAGCCGGAGTCAGCGCATCAAGAGTCACCACACTCAGACATCTTCAGGAAAAGGACTACCAAGCCACTTCTGAAACAGAAACTACATCAGAAGCATCTTACCTGGGCTAAGGAGAAAAAGAACTGGACAGTGAACAGTGGTCGAAAGTCCTCTTTTCAGATAAAAGTAAATTTTGCATTTCATGTTGAAATCATGGTCCCAGAGTCTGAAGGAAGACTGGAGAGGCACAGAATCCAAGCTGCTTGAAGTCTAGTGTGAAGTTTCTGAAGTCAGTAATGATTTGGGGGGCCGTGACGTCTGCTGGTGTTGGTCCATTGTGTTTTATCAAGTGCAAAGTCAATGCAGCCATCTTCCAGGAGATTTTGGAGCACTTTATGCTTCCATCTGCTGACAAGCTTTATGGAGATGCTGATTTCCCTTTCCAGCAGGACTTTAGCACCTGCCCACAGTGCAAAAACCACTTCCAAGTGGTTTGCTGACCATGATATTACTGTGTTTTATTGGCCAGCCAACATGCCTGACCCCTGAATCTATGGGATATTTTCAAGAGAAAAAATGAGACAGTCGATCCAACAATATACAGATGATCTGAAGGCTCAATAGTGCCTCAGCAGTGCCACAGGCTGATCACTTCCATGCCACACTTCACTGATGCTGTAATTTGTGCTAGGAGCAAGTCATTTGCTGTAATATGTGCTGCCGATCAAGTATTGAGTGCAGAAATTAACATACTTTAAAGAACTTGAACTTTTCTGTTTTGAAAATCCATTTTTTGATTGATCCTTAGGAAATATTCTAATATTTTGAGATACTGGATTTTGGACTTTCATGAGCTGTACGCTCTAATCAAAAAAAAAAAAAAAAAAAAAAAAAAAAACTTTTGAAATGTTTTACTTTACATGTAGGGAATCTAGAATATATGAAAGTTTCATTTTTAAAAATAGTTTGCAATAAAAAAATGAACTTTTTCACGATATTCTAATTATATGACCAGCACCTGTATTTCTCTATATTCTGAGCTGGAACACTTTCATCATTTGACATCATCTGTGAGTCTCTTATCAGTCTTGCATATTTCAGATGTGTGTCAGTGGAGTAATTTTACATTACTGATAACATTCGTCTTTCAAGAGAGTGTGTCCTGAATGCCTTCTGATTTTTTATGAGAGAAAATGCTGATGACCTCAAGGAGTATATTGTAAGTTTTAGCAGTGAGTAATGTGTCAGCATATCGTAGCATGTGACATTCACAACAGTGAAATTTCAAGTGTGGATTTAGTAAAGAAAAAAATATCTATCAGTATAGTTCATGACTGAATAGCACTGTGTGCTATTAATGTATTCATTTATGTCTTTTATTTTTTTATGGCATAAGGCACTGTAAAAGTTTTTTTTTCTTTTCTTTTTATGTACACTAGGACTTCATGCAGACAAGCTGAAAGTGTCCTGGAGCAACTCATCATGGCAGTGTTTGTTATTCGTAAGGATGGGGAAGAACAAGAAGAACCGTCTGCTGACTTTGGCATTTTTATTGAACGAGTGAAGGTTCTGAATGAACTGACTTTAGCTGCCTCTGCTTGTGTCCTACTTCTTGATATTCTCAACCTGGCTTTTCCAAAACATGTGTTGACATGAAGAATGAAGATGGGTAAGCTATTGTCAAAGATTGTTGAGATCAAAACATTGTTGAATATCAAGTGTCCCCAACTAAGCAAGCCAAAGGCGACAGCAGCAAGGAACTCCAACAGGTGACATCAGGTGACCAACATACAGTCCTATTCTACTGATGGACTTTACAGGAAGATCAGTCTCTGTCATTGTGTCTGAATGAGTAACTGAAGGGAGAGCAGAACAAACTCCAGGACTGATTTAAATCCAAACAAACATTCATCACCCCGTCCCTTCCTGCTGATGCTCTTATATGACACTGATATACAGTCACGTCCACTTCACTCAATCTCCCAGTAACAGCGTCGATCACACACTCTCTCTCTACACAACACCTGCTGACACACATCAAATCTATCTGGATGGTCAGGGTACGGCTGACGCTCTGGGTAAATGTTAGTAATGTTACTTCCTCTCAGACAGACGGAGGCATTTATTCACTGTGTTCAGATCCAGAGTGAGCTGACGGGAATCTGATGGAGATAAAACACATCACAATCAGGAATTATCAATCTGTCCCATCTTTTAAATATACTTGTTAAATGTTCTAAATTAAAATTAGTTAAAACCACACAATTACTGAACATTTTGTCCTAATTTTATTGTGTAAAATCCACTTATGTAAAACTATAGTTTGCTTAATCCATTTGTGTTGAATGTACTGAAACTGGGCTAGTTCCCAGTATGCTTTGCAGTTTGCAATCATCTGGATCCATTACAGAAACTTTCTACACTGTAAACCTGAATACGTTGGCAAAACTCAAATTTAATGCAATCAGTTGCCTCAATTTTTAAATTAAAAATTCAAAGTTTAAGTAAACAACTGGCAGATCTGTATTTTGTACTCATACATTTTAATTGTTCTTAACTTGAAATGTTTGTGTACATGAATTCATATATTTAACCTTAAATTATTATGTAACCTCAATGTAAACATTTTTACAAACATTATATATAACACTTAATTTTAGTATTTACTCTCCCTTGCGAGTGCCATGGGCAAAGCATGCTGGGAAATAGAAATCCCAGCCCAGTTTCAGTTAAACTTAAGTTCATTTTGTAAGACTGAATATAATCTATTAATATTAATTTGCTGTTCCAACCCCCTCTATTTCTTACCACAAGGGCCATTTGGACTTCCTAAAGACAAAGAGGTGTTGATATTGATATTGATCCTGTAGGCCAAGATGTGTGTACACTGGGGGTCTGCACCTTTAGTATGGTGGGGGAAGTTTTGATCTTCTGATTGGTCAGTTTGAATGTCTAACTTTGGGTTTCAGTCACATGGTCAAAGAAGGGATAAAAGAGGATTGAACTTTCTCTTGGCTCTCTTCTTCTTCTCTGCTCTTTTATTCTCTGGCTCTTCTTTTCCTCAGGATCCCTTTCTTGGGGCACTCTTTCTTTGCCTCCTCTTTTCTTTGTCTCTTTCTCTCTATCTCTCACTCCCTTTCTATCTCAGATAACATCTTACATATATGCTCGGCATGATTAATGGTATATGATTTTATCATCTCATACATCGAATTTTGTGATTATTTTAAGTGTAATCATAACCAGATATTGCCATTAAACCCTTCTAATTACAAATGATGTGTTAACTAGTTTTTAATTCAGTATTAACTTTGAAGTACTACCTATTGCAATACAATATCGTCACACTGTAGCAACGCTCTCCTAAATATTTTGCTATTGTAACAGCACTTATTTCCGTCATTGGTATAAGTGGCAGTGGGTGGTAAAAGACAAATGTACAGTTTTCTACCATCTTGCTGATAAAGGTTTTTTTTAGTCATTTGGCAACCCTACAGCCTGAACCACTGTAGGCAAAACCACACTTACATTCTTAAACCATTCAAGCTGTTAAAGCTCTATTCTAATACATGGTGCAATTACAACTGCTAAACCATTAAAATTAGAAAGAACAATTAACTCTATTGCAGTTAAGTACTGGCAAGCATTAGCACATGTGCAGAAATACCTAGCAAAGCATCAGTGCAGTTACTGCTTTTTTCTTCTGCTACCCATCCTTGACGTTATGCAGCTCTGATGATCCCCAAACACTAACAGATTTCACCCATATTCATCTTGTGCAAAAAAAAACACATCTGTCAACAATAATATAAATCCCAATGCAAAAGAATTAAGTTAGCTAACATTTTGCAGGGTTCCTACACATTTTCCATTTCAAAATTCCATACTTTTCCAGACTCAAATTTCCAAAACTCTCTGTAGATTTTCAGACCATACATGGTTCATACAGCATTATTTCAGCTTTATATTTGGTATATAGTAGTCATCTGTAAATATTTGTATTTTATTTTAATTTTTTTTTTCAGGGTTTTTTTTTTCATTGATTTTCTCAAAGTGACAACATACAGAGACCCTAAAATAAAAAGTACAGACTTTTGCATGTACTTCAAGAAAGAAACTTTTTCGTGCACTCAAGAAACTATTCACATGTGCATTACATTTTCTAATTTTATATTATAACCTATTTCCTTTGTGAGTCACTGCCATCTTACTATGAAGAAAACAAGAGCATGGATGCACATGAATTAATAGAGCTCCATTTGCTCAACAATTGGCTTTCTTTAGTAGTACCTCTAATATCAAGAACTCTGTGGCGGCGGAAAACCCGTGACACGAAATGGGCTGATGGCACAATACAGCTGTGCACATTATCTTATTTGCCAAGTTCAAGGGTCTATAAAAAAGATGAGTACTATAAAAAAAGTGTTCAAAATTTGGCATTCGTTAGGGTAGTACGTCATATTTCAAGGCCTTATGTCTGCCTTAATGCATACTCTGTGGTGGCCAAGAAACCACACCACGAAATGGACTGATGGCGCATTAGGTGGCTCAGTGTGCATTGTCCTGCGCACACAAAAGTCTGTGTATATATATATATATATATATATGGTATAGTGCAAAAAATGTCGTGAGAAGAAACCCAAAATGCACCTTAAATTCATTCAGTCATGTTTGACAATCACTAAAGAATCATTAAATAGCTGCCATGAAAAAATCACTTCTTGTGTGATGAATTTATTTTCATTAAATTCCAAATTTTCAATTATAGAAAAATAAATAGGGGCAATAGTCTGGAAATGCAAATATGTTCTCCATTTCTTTTTTCCGTACATTTCCAGACCTGGGCTCGTATGTATAAAACTTCTCAGAAATGCTCTTACGAATAGTCTTAAGTTTTGACTTAAGTGTCAAAAAATTCTACTAAAAAAAATAATGTTTTTAAAAATAGCTTTGCATTGTGCAAAATTATCACAAATTAGTACTGATGGTGTGGAAACTTTTTCTATTGCTTTATGTCTCCTCATTTATTATTGGAGCAGGAAAGCCCACAGTCAACATAAAAGTGGCTCGCTTTTGCCACATGGTTTGATGGTCAGTTGGAAAGTCAATGATCTGTCATAGAGTAGTGGCCAAATGTGATGTCCGACATAGGAAAATTGACATCTTCAAATTAAATCTAATATTTTTAAAAATATGTTAGAAGATGTAAGCATATTGTGTAGCTGTGCATGGAGTCAGTTGTTTAATGTGTGATAATGAAACATGAATTTGTGCAGACATTATTTTGGGCCAGGCTGCATGTTATACAAAGAAATTATGAACACATGCAAAAAAAAAAAAAAAAAAAAACCCAAGAGGACCAATGAAATATTAAAAACTGTTGTTTTTTTTATGAGCTTTTTGGTATTTCTGAAACCTGTAGCTGTAATTTGGCTCTTTTTTTGCCCAAAATTTTGTCAGATAAATACCTTTGCCTCATATTTTGATGGTTTAAGCAAAACTGTAGGGTCATAAAACAAAACAAACAAACAAACAAAAAAAAAAAGTTTGCACATCAATTTTGGCCACCATGTTGGTGTGGTAAGTTTAGCAATAGTACTATTTAAGAGCCTGTTTACTGTGGACTGATGGGTTCAAGTCATCACCGGTGCACTGATGCATTTATCCAGTTATCAAAAGTAATTATTTTCATTTCTATGGTTAGAGCATTGATATGTAGGGTGGGAGAAATTATTACATTTAAAGTTATAAAAAGTTTATTCAAAGTCATTACATTTATTAAAATGTATTAATTATTAAGTAATATTTAAACGTTATTACATTTCTTATTAGGTCAGTTACAAAAAGAATTGTCAATGAAGTTTATCGTTTTATCAACTCTATGTCATCACATGACTCCAATTCATCACATCTTCATTGGAAAGTGTCTCTTCTTTGCTGCCATTTTATTACTCCTGTTAGACCTCTCCAGCTCTCCTAAGTAATTTAGGAACCTTTATGAATCACAACCCTAACCATTAGGAATGAGTAAAATTACATCACTCTTAGAATTTTGACATGCTTGCGACTACAATTTTACTCTGAGCAGCTTTATACATATGGCCCCTGAAATTACTTAAATCAAATTCCATACTTTTGCAAACTGCGTAGGAACCCTGATTTTGCAAAACTTTGTCATCAGGTTCTCAAACCTCAAACTGAACATGGTGTCAATCGTTCTGAATGGACAGATGAAGGGTTTGATCATGAGCTGCACTGGACGATGCGAGTTCAATTCTGCTGCTTGATTTACTCTAGATTCATCAAAAAACAACTGCATCAAATATGAAATTTCTATGAACTGAAGAACACATGCACTCACTTTAATGCAAAGACTGAAACAGGTTAGTATTATGACTGTTCTGCAAAATATCATCAGAAAACAAACTGGCAGCAAAGACTAGCACCAGTTTAAACATTTTACAATCAAAATGCAAAGTACTAACATTATGTAAAGTTATTATCAATATCACTGAACATCAATAATTCAAGGACACACAAGGTCGATTGTGAAACTTTTATTAACACACAACACACCAAAACATGAGCTTAACGCTTGCCACCGACGCGAGGGGCGCTGACCTTCATGGGCTTGGCAATCTTCTGTTTTGGTGCAGCTTTAGCAGGGGCCTAAAAACAACAAACGTGTTACCGACGATACGAGAGACATTCAAACAACACGATTTACAATTACTAGTACAGATTGCAATAATGTGTAGGACTAAATGACACTGAGCACCCATTAATAAAAGGGTACTAGGTGTAGACATAGTCCTTCTGCTCTATGCCACCTTATGACACAGAAGCGACAGAATCAGTCACACTGCAACGCCTGAAGGGGCAAAACAACCATTCCACATCAACAACGATTCTTCTGCATTATAGCAGGTAATGAACAATGCCGCTCATAGACTGGAGATTAAAACCATATCCAACCTTGGTGCTCTGGGCGGACGGCTTCTTAGTCGCCTGCTTTGCCTTCTTGGCCTCCTTGGCAGCCCTGAAAGATCAGATCAAGAATATAGTTAGAAGGGAAACATTGGTTTCGGTTGCACCGGTCTGAATGTGTAAACCAGTCAAACACCTGTGTGAGAAAAGCCAGTTTTAAAGGGGTGATGAACTGAGAAATCAAATTTTCCTCGAGCTTTTGACGTATAAGAGGTCATCATACTATAAGAATATCCTGTAAGTTTCACAGCTGAAAACTTCCTTGTTTAGTCCAATAAAAGCTTTAACTGACACCAGACCCAGCAAACGACAGGATTTCCAAGGGGCAGCAAGCACCGCCTCTGCAGAAGATGATCACCGCCTACTTCATCATCTGCCCGTTTAGCCCCGCTCACTGTTTCAAGCATGACATGCAATAAAACAGGTAGCCTAAGTAACATTGGCTAAACCAGATCGAGGTACCAAGCAATAAACAACCATTGGAGCAGCGAGCTGTCAATCAAACAGCGTGAGTTTCAGTGACTGACGCGCAAAACTCCCGTTTTATTCAACGAATCTCTTAGTTACATTGCGTTTGCACTGTTAGTGAAGATGAAAGCATTTGTTAGTGTGCAGAAATTGAGTTGGAATGACGAGATCACTGCTTTCATGAGCTCAACATGTCTGTGATCGACTAGTGTTCATCACTGCAACCTTTCATGCCACGATCTAAATATAATGCCATAGATCTAAATGTAATGCAACACTTCAAGTAGAGTAATACTTGTCTATTTCAAATGGAAAGATGTTAGTCAATCACAGCAGTGGGCGTTTACGCAAGTCTCACAGCAGACACGCCCCTTAAAACGGAGCATTCAAATCAGAGGGTTAAAATCAGGGTAGGACAAACACCTTCTATTTCTAAATTAGACAATTTTGGATGTAAAAAGCATACTAACATAAGTGCACCCCAGGAAACATTATAAAAATAAATAAATAAAATTTCATGACCCCTTTAAGACTTAAAGATCTGAAGTGTTTTACTAAAAGTTGTTGAAGCTTTAGAAGTCTAGAGTGAAAAACTGTAACTTACTTCTAGATAAACGCATAACTAAACAATGCAACGATGTCTGCAAGAGAGTCTGTAACAAAATCAACTCACAAATTACATTTAAATCATCTTTAAGGTCAATTTGAAGCATTTGGTTCATTGCAACGAAAAATCTTTATTTAATAAAGAACTATAATATTGTATGTCAGGGTTCTTCAAATCCTAGTGAAGAGTGTTCTGAGTTTAGTCTCAATACACCTGAACACGCTAATCAAGGACTTCTGGACTAAATTATTATTTGAAAATTGTGATAAGAATTAATTGTGATTTCTCAATTGTACAGTGCATATTTGAAAGAACAACGATGAACTGTACAAATCTGCAGTCAAACAAGTTTAGATTAAGACATGGCCACAAAATCACATTTCAACTTCCATGTGTAAAGAAAATGTGATGGACAAATGGACAGCCTGAATGAGTGTTAGTCGAGTCGCTGACCTGATGGCTTGCTCTCTCTGCGCTTTACGCACTTCAGGCTTCTGGTTCCTCTTGGCCAGGATCTCAGCCAGAGACGCGCCGGTAATCGCCCGCTGGAACTTCACCGCACGCCGCGTGCGCTTCTTAGACACCTCTTCCTAACGGAGCAAAGACACACATCCGAAAAAACAAGATTAATTTCCACTCAGTCACTCAGCATGCATCACACACACACACACACACACACACACACACACACACACACACACAGCGGCTGCGCCCCAACAGCTGAAAAACCACTGTCTTCAAGGTTAGGAATGAAGACATCCCAATTTAATTCCAGTCACATCAGTCTAATGCAGGGATGGGCAACTGGTGGCCCGCTGTGTCTTTAAATACGGTCCGCTGGACATTTGAAGAGCAAGTAATGTAAAGATTGCGTTCAGATTATAATGTTAATACTAAATCAATCCAGGAGAGGTCGCTATTTCCAGCCAATCCCCATATTAACAACAGCGCAGAATGTGCACGCTAATGTGAACGTTTACTAAAATTAGCAAAAATAAATGAAAAAATAAAAATAGTTTTTAGGATGGTTAAAAGATTATCTTTTTACCAAGCTCAAGGGTCACCCATATGTTTGATTTGTTTGGAAACGATCTGTAATGATAGATTTTATTGTAAATTGCCATTACATCACTTCACTGCTCACAAAATCCACTTTCCACCGTCGGGCTGAACGGATGAATGGAAAGGACCGGTTCCAGCTATATTTCCACTAGAGCCCGGTACGGCACGGCACGATTACAAACTGTTCTTCGCCCGGAATTAGCCAACCGTGCCGAACCGTGCTGCTAGAATGCGAGTAGTGACGTGCCGTCGTCACTCAGGATCGGTCACTTGTCTGCTGCCCGGCTGCCGGTTTCTCCGTAGCTTGCCAAACATGACATGTGAGCAATAACTGAGAAATAACTGATCATCCTACATAACGCAGCCACTATTTTTTCTGCACATTTGTTTGTTGCAAATTTACAGATAATGAAATTGAGATGTTCACATTTGCTTGGAGTAATACTGCTTGTCAACTAAAAGTTTCCCATTTGTATTAGCAAAATTGCACAAGTTTAACAGGTCATAAAATCTTACATTAGTAAGAGTTCATTAAAACTACATTAATTGTACATTGATTTCTTATTAAAAAGTAAATTGAGTAAGATGATGTAAAAGGTGCGAGTGTGGATTAGTGAACTGGCCCCTGGTATTGAGAAGAAAAAATGTTGGTCATTATCGAAGTTGCCCATCCCTGGTCTAATGAGATGTTAGTGAGGCTCATAGATGTCTCCTGCTTAGCCATGATATCCCACAATCCTGTGCATGTGTCTGGCAGAGTAAGTGACATCTAATGAGCATCTAGTTAACTGTACTAAGAATAAGCACATTTTCCTGGTTCAACCTAAAGCGTGACTTTGCCTTAAAAAGCAGTCAAAGCAGTACAGTTGACGTGACTCTACGGAGAGCTGAAGTAGTCAAACTCACAGACTGGCCCTTCTTGTGTTTGCGCCGGTACAGAACGGTCCAGTTGATCTGTCTGGGGTTCCTCTTGGACAGGAACGCAGACTCACATTTAGCATTCAGGAACTGGAAAACCTGCAGAAAAGAGTGTTTATATCAACATGACGTCACTATAATAGGAGCCTGACTTCACATCTCTTCAGTTTACAGTCAGGCGTCATGTGATCTGAGACTGTAACAGACATTGTTTCGCACAGCACTAAGAACCATCTATTATTTTGATTTTCAATCTTGAAGCCAGTTAAATCCAACTCTCACACACACACACAAACACACACTCAAACACACTCTCATACATACACACTCGTTCTCACACACATACACACACTCTCATACTTCACACACATACACTCACTCTCATACTTCACACACATACACACACTCACTCTCTCACACACTGTACTCCGGCTAGGGCTTCAGTTAGCTAACAGGCCAGCGCTAGGCTAAATATCCAAACTGAACACTGCCAGGCATAAATATTCACATCACAAGATGCTGACAGTCACTTATCGATCAACACTGAATGAAATAAAGCCTGAAGTCAAATTCTCGTATAATTTGTGTTTTAATAGTTTTACCTTTCCATCGATCCTGGCGTAGCGCCGGCCATGACCGGGATAGATTTTATATCCACTAAAACTGCACAGCTCGACCCTACACGTCAGAAATAAGAGTTATTACAAATTCATAATATTTAATATTAACCTCTGAACACTTTTTTATGCGATTTTCCACGATAACATTTAAGATGTTTATGGATGAACACAGACGACACTCACTTCATGGCGGCGTTTCAGATAGGGAAGAGGAAAAGGAATTGTGGGTAAGCGGTTTATAAAGGAGCTCATTTCACAAATGTCAAATACTTTTTCAAAACAAACATATATTTGATATATAAATATAACCAGATATCTTATAAAAATATCCAAAATTATTATTATTTCGAGATTCATTTATCCAATCAAATAGACGATCGGTTGCCTGGCGGTGACTCAAGCGGGAAGTATGGCGGCGACTGACGAGGCGGTGGAGCAAATGTCGAATTACGAAGGTATGCGAAATAAAAAAACGATTAATCAGTTCGATTGATTAGATGGATATATACTGCAGTATTTTAATTGCAGACAGACACTAATGGTATTGTGTCTGGTATCATGTTTAACACGCAGCGTTTGACGCTCGTGACGAACTTGACGTCTGATCAATTTCTGTCATAATGTGCAGAAATCTGAAATCTGCTGTTATTACACTGACAGGATTTCATCTGCTGTTTATAACACATCTGAGAGGATGGTCGGTATTTGATTTATTTGTACTGGATGTCGCGTTGTTTTGTCGATTATTGCTGTCAACATCAACTTCAGATTTCAGTTTCTTCTTTAATCCTTATAAATTATATTAATAAACCTCTGTAGATTTTGACTTCTTTTGGCTGTAGAATAATTAATTTACATTGAAAGTGTGTTGTTAAGGCAGATATCTCTAGTCCATGAATAGAGTTTCAGTGTTTTGTTCTGTTATTAAGGTCCTGGTTTATTAGACCTTTCAAATCAGGGTCTCCACAAACTGGATCCGAAGGTTTTCTGTCGAGGAGACTCACACACTCTTATTCTGGACCAGAACCACATCATTAAGCTGGAGCACCTGGAGCGTAATGAAGTTCTTCAGCAGGTGTGTTGTTTTTACATTAAACTGACTCCAGTCATTAGTTGAGATGAGTGTGCGTCACCTGCTGTCTGTTCACAGCTGTCCGTGGCCTCGAACCGGCTGGTGCGCATGATGGGCGTCTCGAAGCTCACTAACTTACGAATTCTGAACCTCCCAAACAACAGTATCGGATATATTGAGGGGCTGAAGGAACTGGTTCACCTCGAATGGCTCAATCTAGCTGGAAACAACATTAAGGTACTCTTCAGACTACCATGTAATTGATTGAAAAGGAGGCTGATTGTTCCTGGCCTCATCAGAACCAGAGTCACATCTGTCTGTGTTTGTGCAGGTCATCGAGCAGCTTCACAACTGTGTTTCCCTGCAACATCTGGATCTGTCAGACAATAATATTTCTCACATAGGAGACCTCACAAAGCTCTCAGCGCTAAAGGTATTTGCCATGTGCCTTTGAGAGATGAATCTCATGTAGTCTCTCTTGAAAAGAGGAATATTTTATAAGACTGATCGTAATCTTTAAGACTCGTCTCGCCCTTTTCAGACTCTTCTCCTGCATGGAAACAACATCACGACTCTCCGGACTGTTCCTGCCCACCTGCCGCCGAACCTCAGCGTCCTGTCGCTCGCAGAGAACGAGATCAGAGACCTCGCCGAGGTACACGATACAAACCTCAACATTCTTGTTTTTGTTTATTGTTTGTTTATTTATTGTTTTGCTTCATTTCTGCTATGCATTTGTCATTAGTGTGTCAGTCAATTTCACAAGATAAAGTAACCATCAAATCAAAACTATTTTTTTTTTTTTTTTATATATAAATGGTTTATCAGTGCACATCATTAGTGTGTTAAATTCATAATCTTGAATCAGAATATCTTCCTCTTGCAGCATCTCTTCTCTTCTCTGATGATGAGGGCGGGGCAACCTGTCACTCACATGAGATCCACCAATAGCAAACCACAACCATCCAATCAATTCCCCACAGACAAAATCAAGCCCCGCCCTACATTTGTTATCACACATTCCATTTCTTGCAGCATTAATTTAATGTGATTATTAAAAACTGTACACAGTCATGCCCTTGACCCATAAATAAATCTCATAATAATGTATTTTTGCGAGCATCATAGTCATTTAAGCTTCTACCTTTATGTTTTGAAGTACCACCTTCATGTTTTCTGGAGAGCAGGGTGTGTCTGAGCTCAGCAATTAGGATTTTGATCAGTCAAAAATTATCAGTTATTTTAATAATGTGTTCTAATAAATGCACCAGAACAAAGTTATATTTTATGTCATTAAATAGAGTATTAGAAAATAAAACTTCACAGGACAGCTTTACATTCATACATGCACGTTTGCTGGAAAACTGTCATAAGAGAAAAGAAAAAAAAACATTACAGATCACCCTAACTCACTTTAACAGTGCAGTTTAAAAAAAAACTCATCAGTGTTAGCCAGCTAGATGACATATTTAATTTAGATGAATTTTGAATAACAACGTTCAATACAACATCACACAATACCAGATGTTTAAGTTTGAATTTTTAACACAACATCTTAAAAACACGTCAATCAGAGCATGAAAAACAGTGATGGAATGATGGGAAAACCATGATGGCCCTCAATTTCTTCAAGTGGTACTCACTGCAGAGTCTATGATGGCCAGCTCCTCCTCTCTGGACGTCCAGTGGGGTGGAGAGATAGAGTTGTGGGTAGGATTAGGGTGTGGTTGTACATTTGCTCCTCCTAGCTGGAGCTCTGCATGGAGCACCTTCTCAATTTCTTTGTGTATCTCAATTCCAGGTGTCGTATTTATCCCCGTTACACCACCTGGAGCAGCTGTCCATCATGAGTAACCCATGTGTCATGGCCACGCCTTCTCTGCCCGGCTGTGATTATCGCCCATATGTGGTGAGCTGGTGTCTCCATTTGAAGGTGCTGGATGGATACGTAATTTCACAAAAAGAGGGGTGAGTTGGGTGATTTTTCACCATAAGAGTTACAGTCTGTGTTTGAGTTTGTCTTTTACTGTTGCACTACACACCATTTCGTACAGACCCTACTGTTTGTCACACATTATTTTGCATTAAATTGCAGACCATCTAGCATCCAGAATGAGAGGATTTCATCAACCTCTAAACCAGAGGTTTTCAGTCCCGGTCCTGCTGCTCCATCGCTCGGCACATTTTATGCCTCACTTATTTAACACACCTGACTCACATCATCGGCTCGTAAGGAAAGAGCTTCATGAACCGAACTGAGCTAAGGGTTCGTTTACATGACAACAATGTACTAAAAATAGAAAAGTTATTCCTTTGCGTTTTTTATGTACGTCAAAATGATCCCTGTTCACGAGGATCCGTAAAAAAGACTAAAAATGTTGTTTTGCCGTTGTCGTGTAAATGAACGACCAAAATGCATAAACAGTGTTCAGTTTTAATTTTAAAACAGTGTTGTATAAACGGCCCCTCAGTGCGTCAGATAAGAGAGAAACACGGTGGAGCGTCAGGACCAGGACTGAAAACCACTGGCCTGAACAGATATCTAACATTTCAAGAAGTGTGTTGAATATTTATATGTGAATAATAGCATAAATTCAATCTGTTCATCATATAATGCGATTGCATCTCTTCAGAAAATGTGGTCTAAACCGCTCGATTCATATGGATTAGTTTTACGATCGCTTTATGAACTTTTTGAAGTGTCAAACTGGTAGTTGCATAGACTGTCAATAGAGGAACAAACATCTCTCAGATTTCCTTAAAACGATCTTCATCTGTGTTCCGAAGAGGAACGAAAGTCTTACAGGTTTGGAACAACATGAGGGAGAGTAAATGATGACAGAATTTTCAATTGTGGATGAACTGACCCTTTAAGATGCATCTCCGTTACTAATGACAACATGCAATGTTTCCAGACTGAAAGGAGAGTGGCTGTACAGTCAAGGTAAAGGCCGTGCGTTTCGTCCCGGGCAGCATGCGCAGCTGGTCCAGTATTTGGCATCCACATGTCCCCTGACTGCCACAACTGCCTTACAGTCTGCAGAGGACGCTAAACTAGAGAAAATCCTCAACAAGCAAAGGTAGCATCCAAAACAAAGCATTTAATCCACAGCAAACCTGATCTTCAGTGTGTGTGTGTGTGTGTGTGTGTCTGGGTGTCTGGGTGTCTGCAGACAGCATCAGAGACAGCTGCAGCAAACGCGTCTCTGCTGGTCCCAGAGTCCATCTCGGCCCACACATCTAGACGTGCAGCAGTGGCGTGACCACAGGAGCAGAGATGATGATGATGGTGATGATGATGTCATCGCTCAGAAAGGTCAGATCAGTCACAGACTAACAGCTTTTGAATGTGATGTCACATTATTCACCACCCACCCGCATCCCAGTTTAGGAGGCTCAGTCTTCACACAGCCATGCTAATGTTGTTCTGTTCCTTCTCGAAATTCAGTGTGAAGACAAAATGCCACATAAAGGCCAGAATAAGTGCCAGCTTTGCAATGTATAATTGACATGTATAAATGTGTAAGGATCATTATAGATTGATTTAAAAAAATTGTCCAGCAAATGAAACCTGGTGTTACATGAATGTCATATATAAAAGAGTGCACTTTTTTAACAACAGCAGTAATTTTTCAAACAAGAATGTTTCAGTTAAATGAGTCAAATATCATTTGCTCAGTGCTTGTGTTCTTGACTGATCTACACAATTCTGTTAGTGAATCAGGCACTAGATACGTAGGGAAACTGGGCTTTAGCAGTCGCAGTTCATTCTTTGTGAATCTGCCCTTCAGTGTCTTTAGTGTCATTTTCTCCTGCAGTGATTCTTCTCCATTATGATTGTAGATCCGGATCCAGGAGTTCAGGTAAATGCGTGGATGGGTGCTGTGTCTTCACCCGCGGTCGCTGCTGTCCGGCTTCCGCCCGCTGCTCAGGACAGGATGATTGTGGAGGATGTTCAGACTGATGAGGAGAAGCTTCATGGGAGTCTGCTGTCCTCTGAATCTGCCTTTTTGCCCTTTAACCCTGCTGTCCATCCCGCTTCAGCTCCTGACAGCGGCGAAGAGGAGTTTGATGATTCTCTGGCTCCTCCCACATCCGCTCAGCACCGCCCATCAGAGGAGGAGTCGGTGGGCGGAGCTGTCCTCACCTCTTGGACAAATGGTTCAGATCATTTGGACCAGCTCTGTCACATGGATGGAGCGGCAGACGGGCAGCAGCATGCGCTGAACGGTGATGCCGTGTTACAGAACGGTTCTGTGGAGGATTGCGAGTGGACGGGGATGCAGAAAGCTGCTGTGCCGCTGTGTGAAGTGAGACGGTGTGAACCACATGATGCAGCTGTGAGGATCCAGTCTTGGTGGAGGGGTCACTGCACACGCCACTGCCACCCACAAGCCAAAGAAGTGCGTGCCGAGATCCGCCTGCGCAGGATGCAGGATCACATCGTCCACCTGACCGCAGAACTGGAGAGGTGAAACAGTGTTTCCCATACATTGACTAGACTGTGGCGGCCTGCCACAGTCTCAAAATGAAACGGAAATTAGGTTTGTCGCGATATTCAGTCTAATAATTGCGCTCTTTATGGCAAAAGTGGGAGTCATAGAGCAAAATAAGTAGACTAGCACCAATTAAGTTTTCGTGCACTATATTCAAATTAATCTCAAGCCATTCCATAGCTTCATGTGATTGAGTTACATCGTTAAATCCACGGTCAGAAACTCGTCTTCCCTCCGCAGCAGCTGTCAATCATTCTCTGTTCAGCACTCGAACAGCGCGTCGCGTTCGGTAACGACAGTCAGCACAGTAAAACTCTCCAGTATGATATATTCCCATTATAATACTTGATATGCAGATAAAGGGCTGTGGATTTGCATAAAATGACTTTATATTGCTGGAGTTTATTGCTGTTTCTGAACGATGTCATCATACTGGCTACAGGATGTCTGTTAGATCGCACAACAGAAGGACTATGAATTTGCGTCACATGCACAATAACTGGAATTTAAAAGTGAAAAGAAACCTATGTTTAATAAACTGTTAGATGCAGATATACACAGGGATTCTCTTTGTACCGTGAACTTTTCAATGCACAGCGCAACTGCGCGCTCTGACTCCATATTGCTTCAAGCGCATCATTCTGCACCCGGGATGCGCATTAGCGTTTTTTTGCTGCTGTTTTGAAGCGTTTCATAAATTTTTTTTTAAAAAAGCGTTTCATATTATAATGGTTTTGCACACTGAAAGATTATTAATAGCCTATTTTGTTCTGTCGTATCTATCATAACTTGTTGCCCCATTAAAAATCTGCACAATACATTTAAAATAAACATCTTTTAATCTTACATTAATATTAATATAAATACATATAATTATTTACATATAAATCTAATATAAATAGTTTTTTTCATTTAATAAGAATACAAATAGTAATTTTTATTTAATTTTAATTTTTATTTTTATTTATTTAAATTTTTATTAACATTTGGATTTATAAAATTACTGTGCAAAGTTGTTGTTTTTTTCAAGAATTAGGCTAGCATACTTTTTGCTGCTGAATTATATACTCACCTAGTTTACTATGTATTTATTGGTCAGCTAATGATTATATATTTTTATTCATTTGTTATTTTTCTCTATAATGAAGTAATGTGTTTAGTGCATTCTGGATTGTTTAACAAATCAAAGAGTGACCATTAGTTCCACAAATACAGATATATAGATACAGGCTCCCACTAATAATTTAATTCAACAAAAGTAACCTCTTTTGCTACATATTTGTAATGGTTTTATAGTCTATACTCTACATGTTTGACCACTTATGAACTATCTTTTAGCCTACTATATGTTGTGTATGTGACTAATGTGCCCTACCATCACCAATAAATCAGTTACTATTAGAGCACAAATTGTTTACAAGAGAACAAATTTCTTCACTGATCTAGTCACTTAATTTTGCTCTCAGAATGCACCAGATTAATGCATTTAAATTTAAAATGTACAAAATTTTCCTCCCGGACCCCCCTAGAGGAACGGATGTCCACCCACCACAGTCTCACAAAATCCTGTGGGAAACACTGGGTGAAACACTTATTCCAAAAGTGATCAAGACTGTCAGAAAGATTTACTGAATTATCTTATCGATCCTGAATGGTTGTATGTAATGGTGAATTGTTATTTTCTTCCACTTGTCTGGTTAGTTCAAACACTAAAACAGCTCCAACAATCGCGCAATCTTAAAAGTTTTTCCCAGTAATTATTATTGTTTTGCAGGGTGCGCAAGCAACAAGAAGAAGACCGACTGCAGAGACGTGTGCAGGAAGAAGCCGTGAAGTTCCTGTGGAAGCAGGTCGGTATGACGATGATTACCAGATTAATACTACTCACGTTATCTCAGCGGGGTGACGAAAAGAGTCTTGCCAGTATGTGTGAAGTATCAGAATTGATTTTGGTGACATTTGACATTTTGAACCTAAAAACATATTTAAATCAGTTCATGTGAGTACAGTGGTTCAATATTAATATTATAAAGCCACGAGAATATTTTTGGTGCGCCAAAAAAACAAAATAACAACTTTTTTAGTGATGGCTGATTCCAAAACACTGCTTCAGGAAACACCGGAGCACAAATGAATCAGTGTGTCGAATCTGCTGTTCAGAGCACCAAAGTCACGTGATTTCAGCCGTTAGCAGTTTGACACGCGATCTGAATCATGATTCGACACGCTGATTCATAACGCTCCGAAGCTTCCTGAAGCAGTGTTTTGAAATCGGCCATCACTAAATAAGTCGTTATTTTGTTTTTTTGGCGCTCCAAAAATATTCTCGTGGCTTTATAATATTAATATTGAACCACTGTACTCACATGACCTGATTTAAATATGTTTTTAGTACATTAATGGATCTTGAGAGAGGAAATGTCATTGCTGGCTATGCAGGCCTCACTGAGCCATCGGATTTCATCAAAAATATCTTAATTTGTGTTCTGTAGATGGAGGAAGGTCTTACGGGTGTGGAACGACATGAGGGAGAGTAATTAATGACAGAATTTTCATTTTTGGGTGAACTAACCCTTTAATGCTCATTCATCTGTTGCTTACATTAAACCTTCAAGATGGGGAAATATTTGAGACATCGATACTAAAACAATATATCGTACAGACGAGAGTCCAAAATCTCTACCAGTTGACAAATTTCTACCAGTTAATCATGTCTAACGGTATATCGTCCATCCCTAGTCGTAGGGATAAAAAGGTGTTTTTTTTGGCAACATACACTTTATGGCTGATAATATTTCTGACTGGTAAAGTTGACTTCTGTGACTGTTTATCAAACAGCTTCAGGCCGTGCTGGAGTGGCAGTCGTCTGTGAACGAGCGGCTCAATGCGGCTCAGAGCTCTGCGTTAAATCCCAGCATTCCTGCTGCAGCTCCTCTCCGCACTGAGATCTCCATCCCGGAGTCTGGATTTCACTCCCCTGGAGAGCGACAGGCAGCGCTGGACACCAGCCGGAGCAGCAGCGTCACCGCCGGATCACCGGACACAGTGACGGCCGCTGGAGACAGTCAGGACGGCAGCCTGTTGGAGCAGTACCTGTCATCTGTACAGCGACTGGAGGAGGAGGAGGAAAGAGCAGGAGATCAAACAGGAATGCCACAAGATCCATCTGATCTCCCTCCTCAGGGAAAACAAGAGCTCTTGTCCTGACCTGAGGCGTTACAGGACATCACATGCTCCGTCAGACTGGTGTGACCCGCTGCCCTTGTGGACAGAGCTTTGGCTTTTCTCGGAAATTATCACTTGACTTCAGTAGACATGTGGACACGTAGCCTTTGATCTCCATGTCACATTAATGTTGTCAGCGGTCAGACACTCTGATTGAACAGGGTTGTGTGTGTTTAACTCAACAGTGACTTTAAATGACTGGCCGCTGCTGCCTTTCTAGCGGTGTACGTACATTTACACTGCTGGAATATCAGTATACAGCTTTAAGAGTCGTTGACGTACTTTACATCCCGAGGTCTTTCAGTGCTCTTACCAGTAGACTTGTTTCCTTATTAAAAAGCCTTGAACTGTAGAGGAGCATGTGGAATAAATGTGAATTGATTTGATAGTTTGAACCTGTTGAGAGTTTAACAGCATTAATTATAAATATTTGAATGTGTGCATCTGGATATTTACAGTATGTGCCGCAGCAAGTGTTCTGTGTGGCATATGCAATAAGTGTTAATTTATTTCACATTATTATTCTTTTTTCTATGTCGTATATTTAACAAAACATTTTTGTAAATAAAGTTTTACTTTCCTTCACCATTGTGGTCATTTCCATCAAACATGTTTTTGTCCTGCAGTCCTTGAGTTGTTTTGATCTCATTTTGATTATTGATTAATAACATCACAGACGTTAGAGAAAATAACTGAACATCGCTGCCTCTACAGGACAAACTCTATGATTACTAGTCGATGTGGCCTGATCCCTCCGAAGGATGAACATCCGCAAGGCTGCGGGTCCGGATGGCGTTCCAGGCCGTGTTCTCAGAGCACGTGTTTTCAGTCATCTTCAATCTCTCTCTCTCTCTGTGTTTCCATCTTTCTGCTCATACCAAAGCCAGCTTGAATGACTGCCGTTGCTCTGACGGCGTCTTCAGTAAGTGTTTTGAGAAGCTGATCAGAGACTCGTGTGTTGCCTGCCTCAACTGATCCACTACAGTTCTCATACACTGATGATGTCACTGCTCTCACCCTAAACACAGCTCCGTCACCTGGACAATAAGAGCACTTGTGTGAGAACGCTGTTAGTGGACTTTGGCTCAGCATTCAGTACTATAGCGCCTGCTAACCTCGTGGTGAAGCTCCGAGCCTGAACAGATCTCTGTGCAACTGGATGGATCCTGGACTTCCTGTCAGGCAGACATCAGAATGGGCAACAGTATCACCCCGCTGACCCTCAGCACTGGTGCTCCTCAGGGCTGCCTTCTTATCCCACTCCTGTTTCTCTCTGTGCACACGACGGCAGCTTCACGTGGCTCCAGGTCTCTGATGATACAGCTGTGGTATCACAGACTGATCACTGACAGCGATGAGACGGCCTACAGAGAGGAGAGCGCAGTCTCAGTGTCTCTATCATCAGGTGCCTGAATGAGCCCCAGCATCCTCAGATCATTCTACACCTGCTCTGAGGAGAACATCCTGACCTTCTGCATCACTGCCTGAACAGAAACATCACCGCTGGCAAATGTAAATCTCTGCAGAGGTCAGGGAGAACTGCCCGTCACGTGGGCTTCTTTCCCTTCAGGACATCTGCACCAGTGTAGGAAAGCCTGGAGGATCATCAGTGACTCTCTCTGCGGCCGACTGAAGGACCGCTTCTGCTGAACACCCAGAACTGATACACCTTTAAAACTCTGTCTCTGCCATTCACTGCACTTCACACTCCGTCACCACAGTTTCACCCAAACTGGACTCTAATGCAGCATGCAGAGCACTTTAACACAATAACCACCTACTTACTAACGCACTGTACATCTGCAACTGGGTTACGTATATAATTGTGTATTATATTTGCAATCTGTATCTTTTGTATATGTATTATTGTGTATAATTTGTACTGTTATCTGTAAAGTATGTCTAAGTGTTTTCTGCACAGTCTGGATTACTGTGAACTGCAGGGCTCTACGGTAACATTTTTCTTTAGGAGCACGTTCTGTTCAATAACAGACACTAACTTTCCCATTACAGGGCGATATTTGCCCCTTTAAATTAATTTCCTGGGGCATTTGTACCATTATAAGAGCAATTTTTCTAATTATTAAATGTATGCATCATATTTAATCAATTTCTTAAATAAAATTTGAAAAAAATTTGTTTTTAAAATGTTAAAAAATAAACTCAGTTAGAACAATAAGACCCAATCAGACTGTTACCAATCAAAAGAAATCCTCAAAAAATCCATCTTTGCACTGCAGAAGTGGCACAGACGCTCCATCTGAAGTGGTATTATTTAGATATTTACATAGACTGCTTAATGCAGCTCACTGGTAAATAATGTTGTACGATTGTTTTGAATTTAGAAATATGTAAAGAAAATCTTTAAAAGTTTAATATTTTAAGTAAAAACAATCTATGTGAAGTGTAAATATGAAAATAAAACCGCCAGTAGGTGGCGGTAAATCTTAATGTGCGAGTCATTCATCAGTCTTAAAAACGCAGATTCATTCAGGAATCACTGTCGCTTGGAGACGCGCAACACTTCTGGTGTAGCTTTGTTTGAAACCGTTTTCACGAAATAGAGCAAAAACAGACCGTATTAAATCACCTAATATCAGCTTGTTTATTGGTCTTCAAATCAGATCAGTAAGTATCACATTTTCAATCATGCCAATACTCGGAGAAACAGGAGTATACTCGTGTGATGTTACTTTACTTATTGCTGAGATCGACAGAGTTACCGGTGTTCAGCTGCAACACTGGTTACATCACTTCAACACTTCACTGGCCCACCATGACCGCAGCACCGCCACCCATCGTCGATTAGATTTTTTTTTTTTAATAGTAATAATAATCATTTAGTTTAGTAAGAAAATAGACAGTTAAAACGGAGCGCATCTGCTCAATTCAGTGAGCAGCAGGAGTCAGATTTCAAGTCACTTCACTCATTTCGCCTCATTTTTCGGAATGACAAGACGAGGGAGGAAAATTTGGTTGACAGGCGAAATGTAAAAGCGCATATTTAAGCGGGTTTGTCATTGTACTGTTTTGTTGTTGTGTTTTTCATTAAGAATAATAATAAACCCACCCACCATTCAAGCAATTGCCGCCTTTGAATTGCCGCTACTTTAAAAGTGAAAGTAATATTTGCACACGGGCATTCATAACGGACGTGTTTTTTTAAATCAATTTTTGTATATTTGCCCCAAGCCCCCGTTAATTTTCAACCTTGATTATGATAACTGACACCAAATGTAGTATTTACATTGCGTCTGCGTCACACTGGTTGCCCCTTGTAAACAATTTTTGAAGTGTCTGCAGCGCATGTCTTTTGCACTTCCTCTGCTCTCCTCTGCTTACTGAAGCAAAGTCTTTGAATTAATGCATCAAAAGCAACCGATAGCAGTACGAAACATAACTGTTGTTCAGTTTAAATGCATTTTGGGAGTTTTTAATTCCGATTGTAGATCTATTCATGATAATTGATCGGATCATTCGCACCGGTGCGCCTAAATATTTTTTCACAGTCGCACGCAGTTATTTTTAGGAGCAAATGCGAGTGAAATGCTCGCACTGTAGAGCCCTGAACTGCAACACTATTGATACCAGAGTTCCTCAGATCTTGCCCTGCAGAGTTCAGCTCTGATCAAACACACCTGAGTCAGCTGATCAAGGGTCCAGGATCACTGGACAATCACAGGTGTGAGTTTGATCAGGGTTCGAGCAGTGGCCCTCCAGGACTGGACTAACTAACACTAGTTCCACTAGATGGAGCTCATAATCTACAGTTCTGTATCATCACCGAGTTTCTTCTGGTGACTAATTTAACATGAATAACTTGTTCTTCCATTTGCGCGATTGTTCTGTGTTTCTGCACGTTTAGTCATAGGCTGCCCTTATTCGTTCATTGACGCTGTCTTGAGCTGCAGTTCATCAGATCAATCACAGGTATGAAGATCTTTTCACTGATCAGATTCACACAGACTCGCGTCTGAAAACAAGAACCGAATCTCTCATAATGTTGTTTTAATTATATTTTCATTACATCAATTATTTTGAATGCTGGTGTCTCTAATCCTGAAGTATTAATGAAGGCGTGTCCTGACGTCACGGCGCGCGTCACTCGCGAATAAGTTCTTCAGTCAGTGTCGCGTCGCGTCATTCAGTTCAAACTCTCACACGCGCATCACAGCAAGAGAACATGATAATTGACAGAGTTTCTGAGGACTTCTCGGGTGTTCTGGACCGGGACACCGATGTTATGACGAGTCCGGTCAACCTGTGGTCATTCTACGGCTGTTCTTCTCCCACAGAACCGAATCTGTCGGCCGGATCTCCGAACTCTGATTCGGATCAGAGCTGGAGCGATGCGGGTAGTCCGCGAAACAGCTTCAACGGTAGGGAATAATGAATCATTATGTAATATTTATAATTAATAACGAATAATGAAATTAAATTTGAATTAAGCAAACTGATTGGGAGTCAGGAAAGCAATGTCTTGGTGAATAAAACTTATAGCGTGACGTGAAACTGCTTAGACAAGTTAGTCATTTAATGTCTTTTTTTCAAGACTGGTCATAACTTATTTTAAAAGTCATTTACATGTAAATTTTCCTCATTTGAATGCGAAAAGTATAACTGATAATCACTTATTAACTGCTAGTTGGTCAAACTAGTTCTGGACTGTCAAAAGTCACGCGATGTTTGATATTCAGAGGAAATCATTTAAACTGATTAAATTAAGCAATGTTTAATTCTAGTCTTTTCTTTGTAAGCAGAAGATCTGGGCGCGCGCAGACCGAGTCGGTATCAAGGTGTGCGCGTGAAGAACACCGTCAAAGAGCTGATCATGCAGAAACGTCATCATGAGATACAGGTACATGTTTATGACGGGTCTAATAAATCCACACTGCTGTACTATAAATTAACATAATTATTTGCTTCTTCACAGGTTCAGCAATATCAAATTGAGAGTGAATATCCAGGTAACTACATCACTGTATGCGGTTATGAGTTGAAATAGTATCAGGAAGTTGTTTGTCAAAAATGACTGGAAAATAATTTTCTGTTTCATTATAGTTACAACCCATTTGCTGCAGAGGAAGAGGGAAGCAGAGAATCCGTCTCACTGTCCTGTGAAACGACTGCGAGCCGCAGATGGAAACGCCCTGGTGTGTTTTAATGCTGTTTTATATAATGTGTCTCACTGGATCATGTGACATCATTCTGTGATTTGTTCTTCTAAGTTATACAGTTTAATAAGAATCATAGCGTACAGTGTAGGTAATTTTATATAATTTTTAGTTAAATGAGTTTCGAAACTCAGACTTTGACCAGCTGGTCTTGTGTCGTGATGAACCCTTACAGTCACTCCTCATCAAGTTCTCTTTCCTTCTTTCTTTCTTTATTTATTTGTTTGAAGGGCAGTTGGTTTTGAAGCAAGACTAGCATACAAAAATACAATTTACAATACATTAAAAATAACATAAAAATCTACACAAGACAACAACAGGCCCAAAATACTTCCCAGATTTAACAGAGAAATAGCAGTGGGAATGAATGAATGAATTAATTCATGGGTAATACTTTAGTTTAGGGTCCAATTCTCACTATTAACTAGTAGCATGTGTATTACTAGGATATTGGCTGTTTATTAGTACTTAAAGCACATATTAATGACTTATTCTGCATGATCATATTCTACATCCCATAATCAAACCCAATACCTAAACTTAACAACTACCTTACTAACTATTAATAAGCAGTAATTCATTTGTAGTGAGAATTGGACCCTAATCTAACATGTGACCAATGAAGGTTTATACCTGTTACTCCTGACAGAGGGAATCTAAACCGAGATCCTGAGGGGAAAACTGAAACTCAGAATAGAGAGGATGGGAACTAACCGTTATGTTTGTTACTATTGAACTGAGCTTTGACATTGAGTTTCCTGTTCAGATTCACAGGGAGCCTCATAATCCTTTTCAATAACTGTCCATAATAATGTTTTCTGGTCTCTCCTAGTCTCCATGTGCCCAAGATGAGAACATGTTTTATGATCGTGAGATGCTGGAGGACATCGGTGAGGTCCTGTCCATTGAGTCTGTGACCGTGAGGGGATGTCCAGCGCCAGTGTGTCGTCCTGCTCAGGGTCAAGAGTCTCTTCTGGCCCTGTACACTGAACCTGAGAGCCGCATGTACACCGACTGCCGTCTGATGTTGCCCGCGCAGGGCACTTACACGCCCTCCATCCCGGCGCTGGGCTCTCTCCATGTGACCGCAGACGCCCCAGTGTCCTTCTTCCAGTGGCAGATCCAGCAGGAGGAGGAGAAACTGGCCGCTTTGAGCCCTGTGGAGCTCACCACCAGAGACGGGGACGGAGACACGTGAGTAACCGCAGCCTTTACTGATGTCACATGGTCCAGACCTCCGCTTACAGCATATCTCAGCTGGTTATAGAGAATCATGGGCTGTTGTGTTTAGAGGAGTGTGGCAAAGAGCCGTGGAGTGACTGTTGACTGATTCGCAGGTTCTTGCACATCGCAGTGGCTCAGGGCAGAAGAGCGCTGGCGTTTGTGCTCGCCGGAAAAATGGCCGCCATTGAAATGCTGGACATGAAGGAACACAACCACCAGGTAAAGAAAAATCACTCCCATTTGACCGATGGGATTATCTGTGAAAGCTTGCCAAGTTCTGAACACTGACATGATCATACCTGTGCACACACCCTGTTACTAAAGCCGTGACTACATGCCATTACTCACCTGATCTCATGCTTCCTCCAATCAGAGCGCGTTCCAGGTCAGTGTTGCCGCAGATCAGCACCTGATTGCACAAGACCTGCTTTCACTCGGAGCTGAAATCAACACCATGGACTGCTGGGGCCGATCCCCGTTACACGTGTGTGCTGAGAAGGGCCACGCCTCCACACTGCTGGTACTTCCTGTCACTGCCTTTGCCTGGATGTAAATCCACACTACTGTTTGTTAGCCGAGTGCATATCGGTTTGTAACGTTACGAGTCAATGTCGCTCATCAAACCGAATCAAACTCTTTCTGTTCACACTATGATTGAATGAACCTCAACCACTAGATTATCAAATTTGTAATATTCTTTTATTCTGAAGAAGACATCAGCAGGACAACGTGATTCACGGCAGGAGATCTGAAGTAGTGTTGTCTTCGGTACTTTTAATTTTAAAAATGCGACGCACTGTTGAGTGGATTCGTAAACACCTCCGATTGGTCATTGTGTTCACGCACCCATCAGATACGTCTGTGATTGGTTACAATGATCAACGCTTCAAAAACATGTTGTAAATAGACATCACTGACGCTCTTCAGCGAGCGCTTACACAGATTCACACGGGAGCGCTTGAAAGCAGGCGTCTATCAGCGGACCGTCCGCCGCGGTGATCATTGTAGCCAATCACAGACATATCTGATGGGCGTGTCAACACAATGGCCAATCAGAGGTGTTTACGAATCCGCTCAACAGTGTGTCACATTTTTAAAATTTCAGTACCGACTTGGTATTGAAGTCGGTACTTTTGATAGCACTAATCTGAAGTCCGGCGGCGAATGAATCTGTACAGAAGCGCTGCTTTGAGGCTTTACATCAGATGATTTAAGAGAAGAAACTTCTCATAGTTTTACAATGCTAACCGTTAGCGCGCTATTAGCACGCTTAAATGCTCTAATAAATTGAAATAGATATATGCGCCTCGCTAACAAGTCGAACTCGCTAATTAGTCAGTTGTTGAATAACTAGTCACCCATGCCATCCCGGCCCCACCTAACCCTAAAACCGTGAAGAATTTGTACAACACAGTATTTCCTCGTTAGCCTGCGCATGCGTCAGTCAGCCGCAGTTTTTCCTCTCGTCATTATCTCTTCATCTATCAACAGTCCTGGTCTATCATTCCATCTTGATGCGCTGTGTTTATTTAACCAGGCGCTCACTGACTTCCTCATAACACACTTGACTGATGTGCATTTCCTCAAAAAAACGGCACGCAATGCAGAGAAAAATTTCCCCCGACCGGCTGAACAACACAGCCCTCTTTGATAAGAGAAGAAAACAACATGCCTGCGTTTCTGTCAGCCATTAACTGCCGACAGGCCGTGGCACGCAAACATCGCTGCAGTCGTTTGGCGTTCAGAACGCCTCCCTTCGTGTTGAGATCTGTTTACTCTCTTGAGCTTTCTTGTGAATTGCGTAAGCACCTCACTCACTGTTTCCCTTCAGGCCATCCAGAAATCCATGGTGACGAGTGGGCGGCAGGTCAATGTGGAGGTGGTCAACTATGATGGTCAGTCACCCTGAACTTCATCTGTCCTGGTATTTTAATAAATTCATCTACAGCCCATTAAACATGGCTCTTGTGTTGGTAGGCCTCACCCCTCTGCACGTGGCAGTCCTGTCCCATAATGCCGTGGTGCAGGAGCTGCTGTGTGGCGGGACGCCCCCCTCCGCTCAGAGTCCGGCTCTGCTGCAGAAGAGGAAGCTGCTCTCCGAGTGTATCGCCACTCTGCTGCTCATGGGCGCTTCGCTGGACACCAAGGTGAAGGTGGTTCTGCAGCCGCTCCAGGCGCCGCTGTGTCTGATGTTCCCGACTCACGCGTTTTCTCCGTGTTCCAAACAGGACCGCAAGAGTGGCCGCACCGCTCTGCACATGGCTGCCGAAGAGGCCAACATCGAGCTGCTGCGCCTGTTTCTGGATCAGCCCAGCTACTTCTCTGTCATAAACGCAAAGGTAAGCGAAGAGCGTAGTGTGGCGCGCGTTCACCGCCGCGGCGCTAGGGCATCATGTGACCGCTCGCTGTGTGATGTCATCGACAGGCGTTCAACGGGAACACGGTGCTGCACATGGCCAGCGCGCTGCAGGGTCGGCAGGCTCAGGTGGACGTGGTTCGGTTACTGCTGAGACGAGGAGCCGATCCCAGCGCCAAGAACCTGGAAAACGAGCAGCCGGCCCAGCTGGTGCCCGAGGGTCCGCTGGGAGACCAGGTCAGAAACCCTCCAGATTATCCTGCTTCTGAAGAGTCATGTAATGTTAAACCTTCGACCTCCGTGAAACCGGTCTGAGCGGTTCAGTCAAAAGAGCCTCAGGCCGCGTGACTCTCCGATGCCACAGAACTTTCCGCTGACCCGTTTCCTCTGTCTTCTCCACAGGTGCGTCGGATCCTGAAAGGTAAAGGAGCGCAGTCCCGCTCCTGAGCGTCCGTCCCGTTCTTCCCTTAGGAATCGCTGTCAGTCAGGCAGTCCGGTCTGTACAGATTCATTTGCCACTTCAGGCAGATGTCGGTTGTTTCTATGAAACAGTTTTATCATTGTTCACTACTGAGTAGTAGACGGCACAGGAAAGTGAGAGCAACAGTTCAGAGAATCTGCCTGACAATAGAAGAAGAGTCCAGTGTAATGAGGAGGGTCAGGATGGGTTATTCCAAAAGTGATATCATTAATAAACAGAAGACACAACGTTAAAGAGAAGGAAGTGAAGCGTGTTCGTTCACATTCAGTCACTGGATTGAACAGTGAATCTTCTTCTGTTGTTCAGTAGCAGATCTGAAGTGTTGCATTTGGCTCTGGTGTGTAAAGGGTTGTAAAGTATAATCTTCAAACAGTGTAACTATATCCGTATTGTTGTTATTATCACTCTCGTGTGTGTTTAGTCAGAAGGTTTGCGTGTTAAACATTATCAACGGTCTTCACTGAAGATGGTAATCAGTAACTTTAAACCAGTTGGACCAGAACGTCCTTGATTGTTGACTTAAGGCGTGTTTCAGCATGTCATTTTAGGACTTTCCTCCATTGATAATTAACTTTTTTGTGAGGTCATGTGATTCTCTATCCTCTAATTATCCTGGATTAATATTTAAATGATTCAGTTTGATTGTAACTGTTATTCTCAGGTCTAAAATAGGGTTAAAGGTGATTCTTTATGAAAACAGAGATTTTAAGAGCTCATATTGATTGTATCTGTATGATTTTGCTGATGTTCATGTTCATGAGGTGATGGTTTCGTGTTGTTCTGTATATATTATGGCAGGAGTGGGTTTGTGTTTCTCTGCAGGTCACTTGATATTCTGTAAGTTGTAATTGTCAACTGTAATTCAGTCCTAAATAAAAATTTCCTTGTTAGCATTCTCTGTTCTCACCAGCGTTTCAGTTTTCACCAGAGAGACTAAAGCAGAACTCGAAACACATTTCAGAACAAAAGAGCAGAAAACTGATCCAGACCAGGAAATGATTCCATTGAAGATCTGTTCAAAACAAGCATACACCTCAACACCACTTACAGGAATTCATGCAATATACCAGAAAAAGGCAGTAATAGAACCATCTTTATTCATCGTATCAAAGACGCTTTACTGGCACATTAACTACCTGCTGTGTTTGTCACAGCCGCGTTCATCTGCTGCGAAACTTTGACCTTTAAATGTCTATAAATTCACCACAATGACAAAATTCCACATTCATTTACATACAATAGACACACGGAGACACTGGAAATAGATTTGAAAAGTATATCCCAGGTGAATCCCACACTTGTGTAAGTTTTATTTCTGCAAGAGGGAAACACAATAAATATGTCATTATATAAGAGACGGAAGGAAGGTTTCCTCATATTCTGAGCGCGGAGAGTCTGGTGAAACTCTACAGGACTTTTTGGAGCTGTTCTAGTCAAATGAAGCGACAAACGCCTGTCAATCATCCTCAGTTATAACCTCAACTTCTGCATTTATGCTATGGTCACATTTCTTGTGTATATAAATAATCTTTTAGAAACGTGAAACCACAATATTCTCATTGTTCAGTGAACCTCAAGTTTCAATAACCTGAGCCAGTGATTCTCATCAGAAATCCCCTCATACTCAACAAGATTTCATTCAGTGTCGGTGTCAGTTATTTCATAAACAATATCTAGTATGATGTGAAGGAGGTTACGAAGATTTCTCAAATCAAGGTTATCTTCTGGGAATGGGAAGTTGTTATGGTTAACAGCAGTTTCATTGGTCTGTGTTTTTAAAGTCTGTTCAACCCCAAATTAAGTTTCAACCACCGAACGACCGATTGCTCTTTCACTTTTCTGATTGTCTGCGCTGGTTACAGCAACGGTCAAATTCAAACTGACTGTCAATGAGACATTATTAACTACTGTACATGTACAAATCAAACTCAAGACATACAATGCTAAAACTAGTACTGGAGACAAACAAGCGGTTCCATCTTCACGGTCAAAACGTATTAATGTGGCGTTCAAAGCAGATAATGAATTATGAGTCCTGAAGATCTGAAACTCTCACACTCCGGTGTGTCCAGGACCTAGAACTAACTTTTTGCCACACCTGTCAATGGCCGGTGACTTGAAATTTACTGGCCAAAACTATTTTTTACCAGTTATGAAACAAAACCAGGCAGGTATGATGGTAATATTTTGGATACTAGTGAAAATTCACAATCCTCTATTACAATTTCAATACCAAATCTAAAACTACTACCTTAATTAAAGGTGCTGTAAGCGATGTCACACGTTTTTAGGTCACATACAGCAAACATCTCCTCACTATCCACTAGCTGCCTGTCCCCTGAACACACTAAAAAAACGTGGTCTCTGTAGTCGCCACAAGCTCCGAAAATGGCAATAAAAACAAACTGGTGCAGCCTGGACCACGAAACATAATAAACACGCTCCAGCCAATAACCGACAAGAATGATTTTAAATGCGCGTTCATGACTGTTTCAGGAAGCGCAGAGGGGGGGGAGGGAGGGTCTAGCTAGCCTCTGTTTTGTTTGACAACATTTCGAACTTCAACAGGAAGTTACTCCACCCAGGATCGCTTAGAGCACCTTTAATATACTTTTAAAGACAAGTAAACAGTCAGTAATAAAATATGAACCTAACCCTGACAAATAATCAAAATACAAGCAATAGCACAAATAAATACAATACAACAAAGATACAAATGAAACAAACAGTGCTTTTCAGGCAGGTCTAGCAGTAGTTTTCGACCGAAGAGAGCTCAACTAAGTATCTGCGCGCTGTCTGAGGCGCGGCTTTCATGGCGCACGCTTCAGATGTTTCAGATGTTGAACTTCCCACAAAGCTGACAGTAATGAATTCCCTTTTCACGTGTTCTGAATATTTACAGTGGAAAGGCTTTCGTGATGATGCAGCGCTGACCGTCACTGTACAGAGCGTCGTTCATGTTCTCACAACATTGCTTTGTTAAAATTCATCAAAATGTTAACGGCCATCTGACGACTGACAGTTTCATATAGTTGGCGAGTGTTAATTTTAGGCCCAGTGACTGTTGGATGTAATTCCAGTGTGTTCGAGATAAACAGGTTAGTCGAGTCTGATCCTGCCTAGAGGAATTCACACAGTCAGATCTTAATTAAGAACTTAATATTTCCACATTATTGTGATGTATTTTCATGTTGTACGTTAAATAAAAGCCCCTGTCAGAATTAGTCTGAGTATCACTCTTGTTTTCTTCTTCAGTGAATTTTAAAAGATGCTCCACATTAAAACAGCCTCATTTATTGAAGTCTGAACCGCTGGAGATCATTAAACAAAAGCCTTGAGGGTTTCATACTCTGTTTACATCCTTCACGACTTTCCCACAAGCTTCAGCTTCACTGTAGATTAAAGAAGATGCGTGATGAGCTAATAATCAACGTCATTAACAGGATTCTTATACTGAATTCACATCAGGCTCCTCCAGTCACACTCATATTAAAACACCATTTTTAGATTTCAATATTTGTTATTGTTTAGGTTATTATTTGTTCCACTGATCAGACTGAACTGAGATCAGCAGCAGCTCCACTGACACACTGGGAACTCCCACTTCCTCCTGCAGGTGCTTGAACTTCCTGTCAGAGTCTGATTCCCAGCACTCATGTGTCGTCAGCCTCAGCTGATGTCTTTTTATAGATTATTTGATATTCAGTGACATACACAGAGAACCAAACACTGGATTTGTTAAACAGTGATGTCACAAACACAGTTCATAATTCAGCTGATGGTTTCAGTCAACTTCTGTACTCTTTCTAAGATGAAAGGAAGAAATATTAAATGTTCAATATAAACGCATTAGTCTCATGCTCTGTCAGTGACCTTTGACCTGGCAGTGGTTGTGGAATCTCCACTGTTGCGGGTTAGTCAGAGAAGAGTGGATGACGGTACGCAGCGCTGCAATATCATCTCAATTGAGCGTTGTTTTGAAAGTGAAGGTGATTGCTGAAGCACACTCCAATGTCGTTCACACCCTGATCACGATCATGAGTCGCTTCACAATCACACTGTTAATGTTTATAATACTTTAATAGCTTTCAGTCACATGGAGCCGTTCAGGCTGTTTGAGTGTTTTAGCAGTAAAGTCCCACTGTACCATCAGACAGCGATCACTCATCATGGCGTCTGTCAGTGAATATTGTGCGATTCTAATCAACAAATCAATATAATGACCACTCCAAAAGAAAAGTCCCACTGTTTCCTTTTTCACCAAACTGGACAGAAACATCAGGGAAAATGAAACTGTGGTTTTAATGGACTAACAGATCGAGATCCTCTGAAGATTGCGTAAATCGGCGTGTCTCAGCGTGTCGGTGGTGTTGCAAACACTTTCATTCTTCATTTCTCGTTCAAATCAACCAATCAGATTTAAGGGACATGTTAACAGTTTATGTCACGTTTAGGCTTTCTTTAGTACTTCTACATCTGTGTTTTCACCAGCATTTCCCTCTGATTTCAGGGAGAAGTTATGGGTAGGGTTAGGTTTAGGCCTACAATTTCGGACAGGAATGTTGATCCAGGAACATTTCTTACTTGACAGAATCACAATGAGTGTTTAATAGATGAAGACATGAACAGATTCCCAGTGTTCAGAAAGATCGGATGATCTGAATAATCCCATGTAGGAAATAATATATAAATAATAATGATTCAGTGATTCGTGTTGGTGAAGCAGGTTTATTATAAGCATCAGGATTAATAATGATAAAAAATAATCAAGACAAACACAGGCCTGATCAAACATCACTGATCATTTTATCTGATGACTCTGTCAGTCTGTAATATAATCACAGCGTCTCATTATAATGAACACACACACACACAAACTGATTAAGACAGTCTCGTTTCCACATCTGAGACTGCAGTTTAATTTCAGACCTGAACCTACATTAAACATTAATAACCAATAAACTTCCATATGAGGGTCTTCATTAAAGTTAAATCTCAGTTAATATCAAACTTATGTCCATCCAGTTATTATAGTCTGAGTTGGTTCAAACACATTTTAATAACATGAAATGTTGAAATCCTCTCTATACACTGTGAACTATTATCGCACTTATAAGCCATTAAAGGTTTGCATCAAACTTTGCTGTTCATCTGTATTTCTCTGCTGACTGAGCTCGAGCGATGAGTGTGTGTGAGTGTGTGTGTGTGTGTGTGTGTGTGAGAGTGAATGAGTGTGTGTGAGTGTGTGTGTGTGTGTGTGTGAGAGTGTGTGTGTGTGTGTGTGTGTGTGTGTGTGTGAGTGTGTGTGTGTGTGTGTGTGTGTGTGAGTGTGTGTGTGTGAGTGTGTGTGTGTGTGTGTGTGAGAGTGTGTGTGTGTGTGTGTGTGTGTGTGTGTGTGTGTGAGTGTGTGTGTGTGTGTGTGTGTGTGTGTGTGTGTGTGAGTGAATGAGTGTGAAATGTCTCCCTCTGCCGTCGCTCGGTGTTACTGCAGCTGTCGTGCTGTTTCGCGGCGGTGTGGCACGAGCGCGCGCGCTTCGCTTTCCGGCAGTGTGGCATTGCTGGAGGAAGATGAGGAGGAAGATGTCTGAATCTCATGCCGAGGCGGGAAACGAGATGCCGCATAACAAGAAACAGAAATTAAGCAGCGATGAAAACAGCAACCCTGATCTGTCTGGAGACGATAATGTACGTTTGCTGAATGTGTTTAATGTGTGTTTGTGCTGCTGCTCGTGATGAAGTTTCTCTTTGTCTGTTATCGCGTGTTTCTCATTAGCGCAAGAATCAGCATGATTTAATGTGACGTTATGATTGTGTCACTGTCGAGAATAACATCAGTATAATCTGACTGGCTTCAGTTCGTGAAGATTCATGTGTTTATATGATGATGATGATGATGATGATAAACCCAGTCAGTCTCACTATTAATACCCATAATAATAATAATAATAACATAAAGTCTGTTCTGTGTGTGTGTGTGTGTGTGTGTGTGTGTGTGTGTTACATGTTTGTTTATTAAGTTCTGTTCAGATTGATTCACTTGCATGTTTTCTCAAGGTGTGTTCATTCATCCTTTTCCAATCCAATGTTTCTGTTTTCCCAGGATGACGCCGTCAGCGTTGAAAGCGGCACTAACCTGGAGCGTCCGGACACGCCGACCAACACGGCCAATGCCCCGGGCAGGAAGAGCTGGGGCAAAGGCAAGTGGAAGTCCAAGAAATGCAAATATTCCTTCAAGTGTGTCAACAGTCTGAGGGTAAGAAAGCTTGTGGTGTTTCTGTAGTGTGTACTTGTGCGGCACCCTTGACAGTGAAATGTGACGCGTGCAGGAGGATCATGGGCAGCCGCTGTTCGGAGTGCAGTTCAACTGGCACAGTAAAGAAGGAGATCCGCTGGTGTTTGCCACGGTCGGCAGCAACCGGGTGAGTGAGACACACACACACACACACACACACACACACACACACACACACACTCTGCTGATCCTCTCATGTCTGGCTCCTGCAGGTGACTCTATACGAGTGTCATTCTCAGGGAGAGATTCGTCTGCTGCAGTCGTATGTCGACGCTGATGTATCCTTTCATAAACGCTGGTCGTCCGTCCGTCGTTCAGAGCAGCCGCTGTCGTCTGTTATTCTCTTGACTCTTGCACTCTTTAGGCAGATGAAAACTTCTACACCTGCGCTTGGACCTTCGACACGAGCACCAGTCACCCGCTGCTGGCCGTGGCCGGGTCACGTGGCATCATCCGCATCATCAACCACATCACCATGCAGTGCGTCAAAGTGAGTCGAACGGATGTCACCCCATGCTGAATTCTCATTGGAGGAAGCAGTTGTGTGTCGTATTGACACCGATTTCTTCTTTTCGTCCGCAGCATTATGTCGGCCATGGAAACGCAATCAACGAACTCAAATTTCACCCGAGGGATCCGAACCTCCTGCTGTCCGTCAGTAAAGGTAATGACCTCAGAGTCTACAGACACGGTGTGTTCAGCGCTCAGTGTTTGATCGTGTGTGTGTGTGTGTGTGTGTGTGTGTGTGTGCGCGCAGATCACGCGCTGCGCCTCTGGAACATCCAGACAGACACTCTGGTGGCCATCTTTGGAGGCGTGGAGGGCCATCGTGACGAGGTGTTGAGCGCGGTGAGTTTCAGCTCGTCCACATTAAACAGTGTTTGTGTCTCATTATAATAATCGCACGTCTTCTGATGCAGGCTTTCCCACACTGACGAAAAGCTTATTAGCGAACCGTGAAGTCATGAAAGTGTCTTTGTGATTGTAGGATTTTGACCTGCTTGGTGAGAAGATCATGTCGTGTGGGATGGATCACTCGTTGAAGCTGTGGAGGATCGACTCGGAGCGGATGCAGAAAGCCATTCGCGGCTCATACGAGTACAATCCCAGCAAAACCAACCGGTGAGTCCTCACTATCTAGTGCACTTACCCGTCAGCGCTCTACGTGCTTCGGCGTGTGGATTGAGTCTTTTCTACATCCGTTTTCAGGCCTTTTGTGTCTCAGAAGATTCACTTCCCAGACTTCTCCACGCGGGACATCCACAGGAACTACGTGGACTGCGTCCGCTGGCTCGGCGACTTGATCCTCTCTAAGGTGCTTTGACCTGCCGCACGACAGCAGCTACACACGTTTCAGTTTGTTTACTCATCTTTATTATTTCTCTTGTTTGGTCATGTTTCGCAGTCATGTGAGAACGCAATTGTGTGTTGGAAACCTGGGAAAATGGAAGACGATATTGACCAAATCAAACCGAACGAGTCTAATGTGACGATTCTCGGCCGCTTTGATTACAGTCAGTGTGACATTTGGTACATGCGCTTCTCTATGGACTTCTGGCAGAAGGTATAAGGTTCTGCTTGCTATTAAGTGAACTGTGAACTGTGGGTTACTGACGAGAGCAAGCTAATGACAGACACGGGTCCTCATTCATGACACCAGCAGAGCGAATTTTTGTGTAAATTGTTCGTAAAGCCGCACTTAGTTGGTACGAAAGAAATGTACACCTGCTCCGTTCCACGTGTGAATGTGAGCAAAATATTTG
>NC_063050.1:57443146-57543146 GCF_018812025.1 Megalobrama amblycephala
TGAGTCGAACATAACCTGACGATACTTTGATGTTTTGTTTGTAATGTAAAACACACACACACACACACAGACACAGACACACACACACACACACACACACACACACACACACACACACACACACACACACACACACAAACTGTCTTATCTAGTGACTTATTAAAAACGTACCTTTTCAAAAATGAACTGCTTCACATTTCTCGTTATGGGTTTGTGTATTGGATGTTTTAGAGTAAGAAGTATCGTCACGTTGTGTTTGTCAGGCTTTATTTGACTCTGAAAGGAAAAGCGGGAGTGAATTATTCTTCCGGTTCTGCTGTTCTCTGTGTTGAAAAGTGTTTCCTCTTTCTGTTTTGTTCTCAGTCTCAGCTTATTAATATCTAAGTTAGATCAAGCCACTTAAAGGGTTAGTCTGTTGCTGGCAGGGATATTAATGATTATTTCTGTTCCTGACAGATCTTCATCATTTGGTTAAACATCTATAAATGTGAACGGCAACACTTTACAATAAGGTTCATCAGTGAACATGAACTGATCATGAACTGCACTTCTACAGCTTTATTAATCTCTGTTTGTGTTCATTTCAACATTTGCTAACCCATTATTAAAATCTTGTTAACATTAATGCGCTGTGAACTAACAATGAACAGCTGTTTTCTAACTAACGTTAACGAAGATCAGTAAATACAGTAACAGATGCTCATGGTTAGTTCATGTGAGTGAATATATTAACTAATGTTTAACTAATGAACCTTATTCATCAAGTGAACTATTAAAGACTGTCGTTATCATTAGGCTTTTCTCCCAGTGAAGGATTCAGTGCCGTATTTGGGGATTTTTCTCAGAAGTTGTTGAATTCAGAAGTGAATCTCTGGTTTTTAAAGGATTTCTCCTCTTATAATCGACAGCAGTTCATACTGTCTATCTGAGCAGATGTGTGAAATACTGCTTTATTTCATTCTCTTTGATAATCTCTTTCATATTATGAAATCTGTATTAATGAACACTGTAGAGGTGGTTTGACTTTTCTTGATTTTTCTGCTCTAAATAATACTTTTAAAATTCATTGAATTAGACATTTCTTTTTAAACCAAATTTGCAGTGGAATTTTATACCCAGTTTTGTTTTCTCAGAGTTTGTGGTTTTAAGTTTCTCTTGATTTGCAATTACAGAATTGAGGAAATTCCTCTGAACTTACTGAACTTTCACAATTCTTCACTTCAGAAAGACGCTGTAACTCCAAACTCTATTATTAGAGTTTTACTGATTACTGAATTACTGATTATTGGAAGGTTCGTCATGGAAGAACATTTGGTCCTTAAATATTTGTTGGAAAATAAAGGAAATAACCTTCAAAATGTTACACAGATTTCATCCAGTATTTTTTATTTATTATTATTCTTTCTGTAATACATAAACATAATACAGAAACGTTCATTTATTTTGGCTTTGCTCTAATGTTTTTAACTAGATTTATAATTATTCAACATTATTGAGACACTTTCTCTTTGTCTTGAAAGTCTTTTGTTTGGTTTTATTAATATCGCCTCTAACAAAAGAAAAGAATAGTACATTGTAAATTTAATTTAAATTTTTGCCAAATTCCAGAATTCATAAATGTAATCTGTTATTTTTGCTTCATGAAAAATAAATTCTAATACATATCAAGACTGTCCTAAAACTTTCCATATGTGAGTCTTTTAATATTCTGTACAGTGACTTTGTTGGTTCTGAATTTTTTTTTTTTTTTTATGTTTATTGTTTTAAAACTGTAACGTATGTACGTGCCGCGCTGGATTGTCCAATCAGTGAAGCGCTTTTGTGTTTTGTTTCCGGGTCAGAGGTTACAGTCTGTCAGCTGCTTTTGGAAGTTTCTAGCAGTGAGAAACATGTGAGATGATGATGATCTGAGATAATAAAGAGCTTCTCCTCTCCGTGTCTGTTTTCTCGGATGTGTTTCTGCAGAGAATCTGGCGATGTTCGGCTGTTTAGTCGCTGGAAGGCTGGTGAGAAGATCGAGATTCATATTCACATCAGCTTTTGAACGCTAATAACACCATAAATCACAAACAGTCTCGCCATCAGCGGCATTTATCGCGTCTGATTTGACTGATGGTCACATTTATATGATTCCAGAACTTTCGTTACACGTGCAGCTTTTTAATATGCAGATCATGATTAGATGAGGTTGAATTGCTCAGATATAATGATGTGGTTCTGATGTTCTGCAGTGGTTCTGATGTTCTGATGTGGTTCTGCAGTGATTCTGCAGTGGTTCTGATGTTCTGATGTGGTTCTGCAGTGGTCTTCCTCTGCTGTGTTTCAGGTCCAGACGGACGCGCAGCAGGTCGCCTCTGATAAGTTCGTCTTTAATCTGCCGGACTGTGAGAATGTCAATCACGTGGTGGTGTTCATGCTGGGCACGGTGCCCTTCCCGGCTGGCATGGGTGGCGCGGTCTACTTCTCTTTCCCGGACCCTGCGGTCGGGCAGGTCTGGCAGCTGCTGGGCTTCATCACCAACGACAAGCCCAGTGCCATATTCAAGATCTCCGGGCTGAAAGCTGGTAAGCGACTTGTGTAAAGCCACTAGGCTGGAAAACAGATTTTAAAACGCTAGACTGCACATGCTGACTTTGAACACGGTTACAGAAGAAAAGAAACGCGAGATTTAGTGCTGAGAGACACGACAGATGAAAACCTCTTCTCAGAATATCAAACGTTGTGTAAAGACTAACCTGTGAAACCTTCAGACGGCTCCGACTGGTCACTAACATCCGTCCAGACTGCAGATCTCTGAGAGTGTGTGTGTTTCAGGTGAGGGCGGCGCTCATCCGTTCGGCATGATGACCGTCCCTCAGGCCCCGTCAGTCGCTCAGGTCGGGGTGTCGATCGAGTCTTTGGACCTTCTCGCACAACAAACGCCAGTGTCAAATTCAGCTGTTTCCACCGTGGACTCCTTCACACAGGTAAAGCTTCGCTGGATCTGCAGGCTCTTCAGTTTAAAGGGTTAGTTCACCCAAAAATGAAAATAATGTCATTAATTACTCTCCCTCGTGACGTTCCACAACCGTAAGACCTTCCTCCATCTTCAGAACACAAATTAAGATATTTTTGATGAAATCTGAGAGGTTTTTATCCCCCATAGAAAGCAATGAAATTACCGCATTGAAGGTCCAGAGAAGTAGTAAAACATGGTCAAATGTGAATCTACACGTGACTGCAGTGGCCGGGAAGAGAAGAAATTGTTGAATAAAGTTATTTTTGTTTTTGCGCACAAAAAGTATTCTCGTCTCTTCATATCATTAAGGTTGAACACTGCAGTCACATGACTGTTTTAACGATGTCTTTACTTCAGGGGTACTCAAGTTCAGAGGCCAAGAGGGCCGCATTTTAACCAAATGAAACACGAAGGGCCACAAATTATAACTTGGATCGTAAGACTTTTTTTAGGCCTACTTAAGACAATATTTGTAGTTTTACTGTTTATTTACTAAAAGTGCAGTTTATTATCTAGCTAAGTCTTAATAGTTGGTGTCCTTTTTAAAGTGTCACTGAACATGATAAATGGCATTTAAAAAAAGGATTAATAGCTTGTCTTGCTGTATTCTTAATGTACAAATGCATAAAGAAAAGCAAGAACTGATGAAAAGAAATCCTTATTCATTTGAAATGTCTGCATTGTTTTCACAAGAAATTTAAGGTCTGGCTGTTGTTCACTGGCTGATGAGAGTTTGTCCATCTGACGAAAACATTGCACTTTTTTATAGTCTTTTTATACTCCATTGCACCTTTTTTAACACTTTATAGCACCTATTTATACTCAGAGAATAAATGTTTTATTATTTGTATTATTACCCACATTTTAATTTCCAAAAATCAAAAAATCGTTTTTTTTCTTCTTTTTTTTAATGTCCAATCACAATCTCATGAATTATCGAACTATAACCAACGTTGTAAACATGATAAATAAGATTCTCCGTGAGCTCAGTGATGACAGATCTGTAATAGTTGCGCTCTTTGCTTCTGTTTATAACACATTGACATTAAGAATAAAAGGTTTGTTTTTTCATGCTGCTCGGCAACTTACACACTGCAAGGTTTGAGGAATGTCAACTGCATTTCATCATGGAAAAATAAGGTTACTTTGTTTTTTACTTGCGCGCACAGTCTCGAGCCTTTGATGGCGTTCACGAACACAAGTGCTCGACACATGCGCACAAGAGAGATTCATGCTTGTCTAGTCTTTTTCGCTCAAATAGTTACAATAAAATGTCTTTGTACTTGTTTAAAATTAGAGTTGCTGGTATCTTTTAATCCCCTCAAACGAGCGCTCTTCAACACGGTCGGCTATTGTGTTTTTTATTACTCTTGTTCTGTCCTCTCCGTTTCTTTTCAGACTGAAACAACAGCCCGTTTCAGTGCTGACACCTTGTGGACAAACTAAATTAGTGCAAAAACTATTCAATGTGCGCGTGCAAAGTGCCTTCAGTTTATATTATATTGTTCTTTGCGGTTAGAAAAACTGTGCTGCGCGCGTACACTATACGCGTTCTCTGCTGATGGTTACAGCGTCACGCGCACTGTACGCCTACCCTAGTGTACGTGTAAAAAAAAAACCGAAGTAATATTCACGCTAATTTTGAACGCAAATTATAATAAAAATACATTTATATGTAGCATGATGCGGGCCACAAATTTAATGCTGACGGGCCGGATGCGGCCCGCGGGCCGCCTGTTGAGTACCCCTGCTTTACTTCCTTTCTGGACCTTGAAAGTGTTGATTATATTGCTGTCTATGGACGAGTCATAAACCTCTCAGATTTCATCAAAAAGATCTTAATTTGTGTTGTGAAGATGAACGAAGGTCTTACGGGTGTGGAACGACACGAGGGAGAGTAATTAATGACATTATTTTCATTTTTGGGTGAACTAACCCTTTAAATAATAATCAGTTTGGATGGGCCATAACATTTTCAGATTCAATATCACACCCTTCCAAAGACGAGTATCACGATCTGTGCCTCTGTGGAAAGTTTTTGTGATCTCTGAGCATAAAATGGGCAATTTAACTTTATATTTGAAAGACAATTTAAGGTATAAATCACATATAGAAACTAGGGCTGCATGACCAAGGATTTATCTAGTTAAATCAAATAGATAAATAAAAGATTTATCATCTATTAGTTGTTAATTTAAGCTATTAGTCATTTAGTCGCATGTTTATGATAATAATTGAAAACAGTTTAAGTTTCAGGGCTGAGAAAGAATATTATATAACCGTGCTAACATTATTCTTCATTACAGAGAAATGCTAAACCTTAGTAATTAGCCATTCAAATATAAATTGGCGCTCAAGCACAGCATAAAGCTTTCCGCATCACACGGCAAAAGAAATGAAAAACAAGAAAGGAGTCTGAATATTTGAAGAGTTTGTTAATAAACGAGTGTTTTCCGCTCCTCTCCGCAGTACAGTAGAGTCTATAGAGAGAAAGACGCGTGGGTTAGACATGTCGAGCAGTGAAGCGGGACTGACTGATCTTCACACTCGGATACGGTTGATAATAGCGATCATTTATCATGGTTAGGGTTGGAGCCGTGTAAAGTGGGGTAGTTCTGCTTCTACTAACATGTTTCAAATGATAATCCATGTTTGAGGTTGATGGATGATAGACAGACATTTGGATTTCCTGCTCAACATACTGTAATTAACACACAGACCAGCAATGCTAACGATCTTCGTCACTTCCTGTGGAGTTTATTTTCTGTGACCAACTGACTAATAAAAATTGGGTCAACTAACCCTATTCTCATAATAACACTAAAGTATCAGATTCCTTATTTATTAATGACATTTATGAAAGTATAGTTCCGTGTCTTGGCTTCCGATTGATCAATACAAGCTCTCCAGTCGTTCTAACATAAAGATCTGGGGTCTCATTTATAAAACTGTGCGTAGGATCCCTACTAAAAGTGTACGTACGCGCAAAAGCTAGATTCTGCGTACGCACAAAAAAAATCAGATTTATAAAACCATGCGTACGCCAGAACCTGCGCACAAATCCCTTTATAAATCCCAGTCAGCGGAAGATTGTGCGTACGTGCATCTCCACCCTGTCTCCTCCCCGAAATCACCATATATGGAGCTTACGACGCCTAGTTTTACTATGCATAACCTCATCTGCATATTATTTCCATACACGTTCCCAACCACGTGACACCATGGTTAACACCGTCAAAGGTACAAGACATTGGAAAATATTAGATATGGACTATAAATGCCATTTGTGCCACACATTATATTGATAAAGATCATCCAGTATCCTCTTTATGTTTTAGAATAAATATATCAAAATATCCATAAAAACAAAATTGCATAAAATACTTCAGATAAAGGTTTTAGAATAGAGTTGATTCATTCATTTCCACTGTCCAAATAGTATTTTAATAGTTTGTGCAAATTTATGCAGTTTTGCTGATGAGGTGAACATAACTTTTAGGAAGTTTATAGGCTATTTTTAGTGGAAACAGATCGGCCTACCTATTTATTGCAGTGTAAATACAATTGTCTGACTCGGCGCGTCACTGACAAAGGATTTTAAAAAGAAAACATGCAAATCTTACCGTTTTCCTCAAATTATATCCTTCAAATGGTAATTGTTTGAAGATCCTTCACACGACATCAACACCTCCTGCAGCTGTGGCTGTACAGTAAGATATTATTGGACCTATTCAAACTGGACAACGGACCGTTCGACCACCGAATCCAGCAGCGTCTTCCATAATATCGAAGTTAAGTGTGCATCACTGATCGTCATTCTCAAAAAAATATTTTGTCATAACATCTGCAGTTTAGTTTAAAGAGGAATTATTGTGCTCCCAGCGCTCCTCGCTGTCATTAAAACAGCGTGTCACTGGAAAAGTGATCTAAAGTAGCACATCTACTATCTCAATTCATATCACTTTTGTCTCCAGAATGTGCGTACGCACGGCTCAAAGTTTGCTTAAAGGTGCGCACATTCTCCCGTCAAGTTTGTTTTTATAGATCACAACCTTTGCGCGGGAACTGGCGTACGCACGCTTCCAGCACCGTTTTGTGCGTACGCACGCTTTATAAATGAGACCCCTGGTATTCACACGAATCTCTTGCGTCACTGCATGTTGATATCAGTCGTACTGAAGACGTTCTGTAAAGAACTTCAATGCACTACAAATGTGATGTGATCATGTGGTTTTGACGACCTTCAGACATGATTGAAACGAGCGGCTGCAGACGTCTGTACCCACTGAGCAAATTACGTCCAGAAGACGTCTTTTTGAGGTCTTGTCTCAGGTTGAAAAGACGTCCACTGAGGGGCCAGAATGAAAGTTTTTATGACGTCTTTTTTTGACGTCTTCTGGACATCCGATATAGACGAACACGCAGAATCACCAAAGGAGAAAAATCACAATTTTTAAGCCACCATCGTGGAGATGAGTGTTTGCTTTAGTTGGGCTCTTGTCCCTTGCCTTATTAATATTAGTTTGTTTGGGCTGTTAACTGAGTCATAACAGCCAGACAAGTAAAGAGAAATGATCAGGTGTTGGTTATGGACTCACATAACCATTATTTGATCTGAATCACTGAACTCATTTAGAGCCCAATCTCTGAGTTAGATTTACATTGTTGATTACAGCAGCACTGTGATTCTACAGCAGAAAATCAGCTTTATCAAAATAATATGAAAGATTTCACATGATAAAATTTTTTTTCTCTTAGGCACACACAGACATCAAGAATCAGCCTGTGAATCTCAACGACGGTGACAAGCAACATATTCTGATCAACAGATCAACTCTGAACATTAGAAAACAAGCTACTTTTAGTCACATAAACAGAGAATCACAGTGCTGCTATAATCAATAACGTAAATCTAACTCAGAGATTGGGCTCTAGATGAGTTCAGTGATTCAGGTCAAATAATGGTTACGTGAAAACATAACCAACACCTGATCATTTCTCTTTACTTGTCTGGCTGTTATGACTCAGTTAACAGCCCAAACAAACTCTAATATTAATAAGGCAAGGGACAAGAGCCCAACTAAAGCAAACACTCATCTCCATCTCCTCATGCATAATACTGCAATTATAATCTTATGCATACTACAGTGCAGTGATTGGATTGAATGAGCTTTATGTCATGAATATATGTCGAGAATTGTTCGAAACGGTCTACGTCAGCATGTTCGATCATGCCCATACTTGGGCCGAAAGTACACGATGACGTCAGATTTTGTGACGTTGCTCCGACTCAGCTTTTCAAACAGGAAGACAGAAATTATTTTTGCAAAAATGCAAAAATAACTATTTTTCACATATGAATAACATTAATGAGTACCTGTTTTCAATGATGTGCAGCCTAAACATATCTGTTTACGTCTCAAAAAAAGTGTTTTGGGGTTTCACGACCCTTTAACTGCTCATGATGAAAGTTGCTTCATTCCACAGTTCACGCAGAAGATGCTGGAGAGCTTGTACAACTTCACCTCCTCTTTCGCACTGTCTCAGTCTCAGATGACACCGAACCCTTCAGAGATGTACGTTCCTGCGAGCTCCATCCTCAAATGGTGAGTGATCGTCGAGATGAAGCTGCAGACGCCGTCTTTGAGTTCAGACACGATATCATGTTTCCTCACAGGTATGAAAACTTCCAGAGGAGAATGATGCAGAATCCAAACTTCTGGAAGACATGACAAGTTTGCGTTGTTTTTAACAGTTTGATCCATTATTTCATGGAGAAGAAAATAATCTTTCATTTAACGTTCAGTTTTAATTTTCATGAAGACCTTCACCTGGACAAGAACCTTTTTCTTACAAAAATTATTGCCTTTCATTCTTTCTTTTTCTGAAGACGTTTTATATGACATGATGAACTCATAATAAACTCCTTTGGTTGACGTTTTATTTGTCTTGTCATGTTTATTTGTAAAGATTTCACAATAAAAATCGTTTCAAAGCAGAAATGCATGTGTGCTCTGGCAGCAAATGAATGTCCAGATATCATCAGTTTCTGACTGTGTGTTTATTGAACAGGAGATCAGCAGGGTTAGTCCATCTGTGATTGACTGCAGTCTGAAATCAAATGATCCTCATCATCTTCAGATGGCAGATACTATTCTATTTCAACAAATATATTTTGTAACGTAATCTGATATTTGTAAGTACCCTGCTGAAGGGAAAAGAAAGATTTTCAACCAGTCTAAGCCAGAATCAGCCTGTTGTTTTGTTCATCAGAGAACTGCTTAAAGGTCTTTCTGTTAGTCAGAGATGAATAATAAAAAAGCAAGAGCAGCTGAAGGTATGAAGGTCCTTCTGCGTGTTTGGATGGTGATTTCAGTAGAATCGTGTATCATATTCACTGTAGAAACGCGTCTATAGCAACAGATTTGCGACACGATCAAGAGCACAAAGCGAAACATCTTTACCTTTACTAGCGGTAATTCGGGTGTTTAACACCTGAATACTGAAATAATAAAGCGTCAATATGAACTGAAGACATTTCTGCCGCACTTCAGTCATGATTCAAATCATTGCAATGTGTGAATATGAGCGCAATCATCTGTCGACTCTCTCGAGACTCTCCGACGACGGTAAGTGACATTCTAACAAACACTAACACTAACCCTGTTCTATAACACTAACTCGTTCTAACTAACACTAACCCTGTTCTATAACAGTAACTCGTTCTAACTAACACTAACCCTGTTTTATAACCCTAACTTCTATCAATAATCGGCTGTCTGAACTACAGAGCGCAGCGCAGCTTCTTTCCTTCATCGATCAGTAAATCGCACACATTCTCTTTCTTCACAGATATCGATCATATTTGGTCGAGCGTGTCGTGTTTTATTGAGAAACAGATGTTCCTGCGAAAGGTATGAATTATGAGAGATTTTATTTTCTCATTGAAAGCGTGTATAGCGTGTTCAGTGCGGAATCCTGATGACAGTCGGTGTGTTTTAGGGGGTTTGCATCTTCGGTCTGGGCACTTTCACATTCTGCCAGCAGAAACTGAACCTCGGAAACAAACACATCCTCATTCAGAGACCCGTTTTCATCCTGTCAGAGAAACTCTCTCAGTATTACGGGCTCAAACAGATCAAACCACAGGCTACAGGTCAGAACCAACAACACAATAATTATGGATGTTCATTTATATACATTTTGACATTTTGCTATAACCGAAGCTCATACATGTATTGTAGCCTACAGCACTGAATTTGATTTCCTATAGCCTTGATCTAGATGTGTCCAGATCTGTGATGTGTAGCACAGAGGACACGAGACAGTGAAGTCTATCTCTGCTGAGTTCAGTCATTAGAAGCAGAACTAACGCGCGTCTCCTCAGATGTGCCCGTGGTGCCGCTCAACTTCTCGGCCGTGAGCGCGCAGAGCCCGTACGACAGAGACGCGGTGGAGGGATGTGTGCGCGAGACGCTCCACCTGCTGCTCCGCGCCGCGTGCGCGCGACAGTCTGTCCTTCACACCTTCCCTGGGATCGGCGTTCTCGCGTTCCGGCAAAACCGAGTCAAGATGATGTTCTGCCGTGACTTTATCTCAGCTCTAGACGGCACTGGTGAACTCTCAGCAGCTTTAACTAAAGTGAGATAGTTTGACTGAGATTTCTATATGTTTGATATAGAAAACCTGATGAAATATGAGAAATTATACTTTACTATATTTGCAGAGACTGGAAACAAGAAACAGTGGAGCATCTGAGAGACCTTCGAGCTTCACACTGCCCTCCATATCTGCAGGAGAACCGCTGAGAGAAGAGCCGCCGGCGGCCCGTCACACTGACCGAGAGGGTGGACGGGGTTTGTAATGACAACTCGTGCTAATATGTGGAGTAAATTCAGGAGAACCAAACAAATATGGTAATTCTGTCTCTTATCCCACTCAAAATCCCACTCTTATCTGCGACAGAGAGTCCGCCGGCAGACGGAGAGACGGAGACTGACCTCACTGACGGGCTGCTGGACAAGAGTCCGTCAAACACTGACCGGTACATTTCAACAGAAGACGATGAAGATTCAGCTGAATTACATTATAATATTACACATTTAAATAGAAAATACATTCCTTATCATCACAAAAACAAGGAAAAACTAGACTTTCCAGACTGAAATGGTCTCATTCCATCTACTTAGAGTGATGACAGAGAAGGTGCGCAGATAAGTCACATGACTAACCTCAGAATAGAGGCTTTATGTTACGCGCCATTCATGCAAACCTCGTGTGTGGCCGCAGAGTTCAGATGTCCGTCAGGAGAAAGTTCTCTTTAGCGACGATCAGTTTGAATGAATGAAACGTGAGCTTTAAAGCTGAAACTCAAAACTGGACTGTCAGTTTCTCCTCACAGCACAAATGCATTAAACATGCGCCACAGCACTGAATGAGTGACGAAGTCTTGTGATACTATAATAATCAGCTATATTATTAATAATCAATGAATTGCACAGTAATAGAGACTCGCTCTTATCTAAATGTATCAGCCAACAGACGGACTGAATGCTTTAAGTATCTCCAGCAGTTCACAGTGTTCAGCAGAATGCATGATGGGTGATCAGGACCCTTTCTGTCATAAACGCAGAGATGAGGATGTCTCGGGACCAGCAGGTGGCGCTGTCAGCATCAGGACACCAGAGAGAAGCGCTGCAGGTGTGACCGTGACGTGTGCTGACCACAGACGCGCCGGACAGGTGAGCCGCTCTGTTCGTCTGCCTCGTTCTCTTTCAGCTCTGGAAGTCGTGTGTGTGTGTGTGTGTGTGTTTGTCGCAGGAGTTGTGTTACGTCTGCATGCAGCGAGCGCAGAGAAACCTTCCCGTCTACCTGTCCGAGGAGAGCCGGAGAGCCGAGCGGGAACAAGAGCGGGTTTTAATGCTTAATCAACATCAGAAAGATCTACAGTACTTCCAGAAAGAAGAGGTGCCTAAACACACACACACACACACACACACACACACACACACACACACTCATTTACTGAAGCACCCGTTTCACGGGGAATCACATTTACTTAAAGCTCTATTGGACCTGACAGAAAACACTATGTGAAGGTTGTCATGACAGCAGCAAAATGATCATGCAAACAAAATTATGACAAAAAATCAAAAATTGTAAAATCAATCCAATAAATCATTGTACATGATTATATGTTATTTATGTTCTTAGATTATTTTTAACATGAATGAGAATAAATGACACACTCCTGATTGAATGATCCAGTGATCAGGTGTGTTTCCATCACAGACGGACAGACAGAAGAAGAGGGCAGACGGTCAGAAGGTGGCGGCGTTTAATCTGGGCGTGGCAGAAGCTCAGAGACGCAGGAAAGCAGCCGCATGCGGCCAATCACACGTGAGTCTGAAACACTGTTGAGGTTCTGTGTGCGTTTCATTATCTTTCTGGTCATGTGACGCGTGTGCTTTCAGGGCTCGTACATCTTTGCGGGTCGACCCTGTACCGCAGACCGTCTGCCGCAGCAGAGACGCTTCGTGCAGGAGCTGATGCAGGAGGCCTGCAGACGCAGACAGACGCAGACGCAGACGCAGCAGGAACAACAGCGACTGGACAGACTGCATCTGCTGCAGATGTCTGAAGAGTGAGAGCGTTTCTTCATCTCAACACTGTGTGAACCTGTTTGATTTAAGAAGATGTGACTGAATGAGCTTGTTCTATGTGATGTTTCCATCAGGATGGCATTGAAACGATCTCAGCAGCTTCATGAGAAACACGAGATGGCCAAGACGTACCGAAAGGCACTTGAAAAACAAGTGAGTGACTTTTGTTTGTCGTCTGTAGAGGGAGTGAGAGCAGATGAGTTTCTGTTAGAAAGAACAGGCCTTAAAGTCGTCATGAAAGGGAAGTTGCGTTGGTCTTTTCTTCTCTATTGTGTCGTATATCCGAGTGAAACGCTTCTGGAACAAGAACAGATGTAGGGCGGGGCTTGATTTTGATTGGATGGTTGTGGTTTGCTATTGGTGGATCTCATGTGAGTGACAGGTTGCCCCGCCCTCGTCATCAGAGAAGAGAAGAGATGCTGCAAGAGGAAGATATTCTGATTCAAGATTATGAATTTAACACACTAATGATGTGCAGCGATAAATCATTTACAATAAACACTGCAATATTCCATAAAAATAAGAATTTATTTGTTTATTGGATTATCTTAGTCCAAGTCGTCTCAAAGCAGCTTTACTGAAAATTTGCCAAAGGCAACTGTGTGTGACAAAAAAACTACATAAAATATTTAGATCAAGAAGGAAAAAAAAACTCTGAGAGGAACCAGACTCATCTGACCTCACAGTGAATGAACACATCTTGTGTAATTACAGTCTGTGATGATTGAGTTTTCAGGCTGTCTGGAGGCAGTCAGTAAACAGATCCAGTGACATCTTTATGTTATTGTGACTGCAGAAACATGCTGTGAAGTGCAATAAGACTTCGAGCGTCAGTAACACACTGTCCTGGTTATAGAGTTTGTGTGTTCCTGTGGCTCAAACTGCGCGATCATGAACTGATCAAATGAACACTTGAATGCAGACGCGACAGGACAGTTCTGCTTCGCTCTGAGTGTTTCATTCTCATTTTGTGATTTATCTCCTGATCTTTGTGTTTTTCTGTCTGTTTGCGTCTGGTTTACAGAGTGAACGCCGCTGTTCAGAAACGGCTCCTGGTTCTGACGCGCGGCCCGTATTTGGGCTGATGGACTCCAACCCAGCGGCTTTAGCCGAGCAGAGATGGAGAGCGCAGAAGATCTCTGAAGAACTGATGAATACGGCCGACGGCAGGAGGAGAGACATGCTGAAGAAACGCTTGAATGAGCAGAAGAGAGAAATAGAAATAATGCAGAGAGACCACAAAGAGTGAGTGACAAAACCCATAATGACAGCGTCACGCCTCTGAAAAACAAACGCATGAAAAGAGTTCGTTCTTGTCATTTCAACATGATACATGGTGTTATTAGCATCTGACTCAGAACTGCACCAGTCTTTCACTGTCGAATTGTTTACAGAATGTTAGAAGAGCGAATCTGTCGCTACGAGAAGCGGCGTCAGCTGCAGGCCGCATGTGTGGAGAACTGGCAGCACAGCGCCAACATGAGACACCAACGAGAACAAGAGGAGCTGAACATCAGGAGGTACGAGAAACTAGAAATAGATAATTGGTCAGATGGATGGATGGATCAACATCAATCAACATTTATTTATACAGCCCTTTACAACACTCAAGGTGAACCAAAGTGCTTTCCAATAAAAACAAAACAATGTAAACAAAAATTAATAAGCAACAAGAAAATGAATAAAAAATACACAAAATGCACAAAATACACAAAATGCCAGCACAACTGCTAGATATTAAAAGCCAGTCTAAATAAATAAGTTTTAAGCTTAGCTTTAAAAAGGCCCAGGTCAGTGATAGTGCGCATATCGGCGGGGAGCTTATTCCAGAGTCTGGGCCCAGCAACAGAAAAAGCCTGGTCACCCCAGTGTTTGCACCGTGACCTTGGGACTTCCAGTAAAAGTTGGTTTGTTGACCTAAGAGCCCTGGTTGGCTGATACAGAGCCAGCATCTCAGTTACATAAAGAGGGGCAAGGCCATTGAGAGCTTTAAAAACAAACAAAAGTATCTTAAAATCAACTCTAAAAGAAACTGGAAGCCAGTGGAGCGAATAGAGAATCGGAGTTATGTGCTCACGTTTGCGTGTATTGGTTAAAAGACGGGCTGCAGCATTCTGCACCAGCTGAAGGCGCCTGAGGGATGACTGTGAGACACCAACATAAAGTGCATTACAATAATCTAATCTTGAGCTGATAAAAGCGTGAATAGCTTTCTCAAGATCAGAGCGATTCAGAAATGGTTTGACCTTGGTCAAGAGACGTAATTGAAAGAAACTAGCTTTAACCACACTGTCAATTTGTTTATCAAATTTCAGGCTACTATCAAAAGTCACACCGAGATTTCTGATTGATGGGTCTAAGCTTTGAAGTCAGCGCATTAAAGTCGGAAGTTACAGACTCTCCGAATAAAATATACTCAGTCTTCATTTAAATGAAGGAAATTTTGCTCTAACCATAGTTTAATGTCATTAATGCAATCAATTAGTGACTCAACTGCGTCAGTGTTTTTTGGGCTCAAAGGCAAGTAAATTTGCAGATCATCTGCATAGCAGTGATAAGCTATATTGTGCCTGGCTATGATGGACCCGAGAGGCAGCATGTAAAGTGAAAATAAAACAGGCCCGAGAATAGAGCCTTGTGGCACCCCACAAGAGAGAGAGGAGGTGGAAGAGGACGAGTCCCCAATCGCTACAGAAAAAGTTCTATTGGTCAAATATGACGAGAACCACTGAAGTGCAGTACCCCGAATGCCAAACATGGTGATTAAGGCGAGACAGAAGACCTTCATGGTCCACTGTATCAAAAGCCGCCGTGAGATCAAGTAATACTAAAATAACAGGGCTCTCAGCATCAACAAACCGAGCAATATCGTTATGCACCTTTAACAGTGCGGACTCAGTGCTATGTCGCGATCTGAATCCCGATTGAAATTTCTCAAAAACTGAGTTATTTTCTAAAAAAGAATATAGTTGTGTAAAAACAACTTTTTCTAGCACTTTTGAAAGAAAGGGCAGGTGGGAAACTGGTCTAAAATTAGACAAAACTGAGGGATCCAGATTAGGTTTTTTGAGTAAAGGCCTAACCACAGCGTGTTTAAAAGCAGCAGGAACATATCCTAAGCTAAGACATTATGGATGATGCAGACCTGCCAACATGTACGCATTTTGACCTCAAAGTACGCTGGTACGATTTGTCACTCTATACTACGAAAAAAACCCGGTGACTCCTCCGTGCATGCGTAGTACTCAAATCCAGCAAAAGAAAGAGTTCAACCAATCATAGCGTTGGGTTCATTTCCCCAACAGCACATTAGTTACTTTACTAATGTTGTTCCCCAGAGGAGAACTGGCCCCCCGACTAAGCCTGGTTTCTCCCAAGGTTTTTTTTTCTCCATTTTAACACCTATTTGCCACTTGTTTGCCACCTGATGTCACCTGATGGAGTTTGGGTTCCTTGCCGCTGTCGCCTTTGGCTTGCTTAGTCGGGGACACTTGACATTTGACTTGACATTTGATATTCAAAAGTATTCTTGACATTTATTCAACAGTGCTTTGATCTGATCTATTCTTTAAGAGCTGCTGTGCAGCAAAAATTATGTACCAGTTATCAATGTAAAGCTGCTTTGACACAATCTGCATTGTAAAAAGCGCTATATAAATAAAGGTGACTGTTTTCTAAGGGTTTCTTAATTTTAGACTAGTTTTCATTACAAAACCTGTATAAAAGACTCGACTGTCAGGTTAGTTGTATGTAAATATAGCCTACTTGAAATTGCAAACAAAACTTTTTTAGTCCATATTAAATACATGAATGCGATTCACTTGTGGTTGTCAGTTTGTATAAGCACACATTATGCAATGCAATATTAATCTGAATTAAAAAAATGCTTTTGAGCAGGTGTAGTGAAATTTTTAATTGTGTCAAATTTAAAAAAACTTTAACAGTCAAAATTAGATTAACGAAGATGGGTGTGTGTGTGTGTGTGTGTGTGTGTGTGTGTGTGTGTGTGTGCTTTGTGTATTGTATTCTCAAAAATGTAAAAAAAAATATGACCCCCCCCCCCAAAAAAAAAAAAAAAAAAAAACACCCCTTGTCCCGTCCCGTCACACTGGTACTCGAAAAAAATTTCCAACGTTGGCAGGTCTGATGATGGACCACAAGAATGAGAGAAAAACACGTGATGATGTAGTGATGATGAATCAACACAGGATTTTCTGAAATTGTAATGATGTGTGTTGTGTTTCCTTCAGGTTCGGTGGTCAAACTCTGACGGACCGACTTGGACAATATGAGCGCTGCAGCCGATGCAAACGCAGCGCCTCCAACTGCGGCCGGACCAACATCTTCAGAGACACCAATTATGTGTCTGGGTCTCGATTAATGCTGTAGACCTCGAATTTCAACCCCGATAATAAAGAGCAAAATAACATGAAAATAGCTCGACCAGTCTAATGTTTTATGATGAATGTGATCACATTCACAAGCACTCTCACAACCAATTCATTTTATGATTAGCATCCACAGAACGCAGATGAACGTCCTCATCCACGTGCAGGTCAAGTCACCTTTACTTCTATAGCACTTTATACAATACATATTCTATACAATTTGGCATCATTTACACAGAGATGAAACACATTTTTATTCTTTATAAAGTCATCAGTCGCTCACAGCAGCATTTCAACACTGAATGAAGATGAAGAATGTGCAGATGCTATTTTGTGTTTGTCAGAAATGTTTCAAGCAGAAGTTTAAATGCGCCGTCATCTGTAGATCATGTATGATACTGAGATATTATTAACATGAATGATGCTGAGATATTATTAACATGAATGATACTGAGATATTATTAACATGAATGATACTGAGATATTATTAACGTATGATACTGAGATATTATTAACATGAATGATACTGAGATATTATTACAGTTTTTTTCGATGGCTAAACGACAGTGGGCACAACTGGAGTCACATGAGCAGAACTCTAACTACAGTCTGCACAGCAGCAGTTCATGTGGACCAAACTCTAGTTTGTTTTTCATTGCTTGAACACAGTTTTCAAAACTCTACACACTTATCCCATGACTTTAACCACAACCTGCACAACACTGTGGATTTACAGCACTTTGTTCAAATGCTAACACTCTGCTGTCAAAACTGTGAACCACACATTCAAAACAGAATAGATTTATACATATATATATATAGGTAGAGCTCAGAAAGACAGGGATGGATAAGGCACTCCAGAAGGTTCTTCCCCAGGTGCATAGCAAGAGAGAACATTAGATGTGATGTTGATGTGGCCTGATGCTAGAGAGAGGCAGGATCAGCCCCTCAATTATTTGTTTGAATTACAGTATGTACTTTTAGTTTCTACCTTTTTTTCTCATTACTGTAATTCTGTAAATTACTACAGACTATTGAAGCAAACTGCTCATTTTCATTTACCTTAAAGAATTATGTTCTAAAAATTTAAATAAATCATGTGAAAGAATGTCACTCTTTTCTTTGAAGAAAATATTACTTTGTATGAAGTCACTGAAATTGTTCAAACTGTAAAGATAAAAAGTTTGTATTTTCTGTGTTGGTGTTTCTCAATGTGTTCTGAGTGACAGTGTGTGTATCAGTGTGCGTGTGTGTGTGTGTGTGTGTGTGTGTGTAAGTGTGTGTGTATCTCAGTGAGGGTTGTGATAGTGTTTGGCTGCACTGAGCCTGTTTTGAGTCATGTGTTAACTGTTTAGCTCAGGTGACTGTTGGTAGTGCAGACTGTAGTTAAAGTTTTGCACATGTAGCTCCAGTTGTGCTCACTGTCGTTTAGCAATCAAAAAAAACTGTAACATGAATGATACTGAGATGCACTTTAAGTCTATAGAAAGTGTTTTTCTGCATGTGATTCATCAGTATAAATGTCATGTGCCACGAAACTCCATTAGTTCATTTTTATCAACATTTAATGATGTATTTTGTCTATTTCTTAGTTAGAGCTCAAATATTATTCATTATTAAACAATGAATGTATATCCCTTTTTTAAAACATGCTTTAAATCCTTCAGTTTCTTAATTTACATGCAAAATGTGTGTGTGTGTGTGTGTGTGTGTGTGTGTGTGTGTGTGTGTGTGTGTGTGTGTGTGTGTGTGTGTGTGTGTGTGTGTGTGTGTGTGTGTGTGTGTGTGTGTGAGTGTGTGTGTGTGTGTGTGTGTGTGTGTGTGTGTGAGTGTGTGTGTGAGTGTGTGTGTGTGTGTGTGTGTGTGTGTGTGTGTGAGTGTGTGTGTGAGTGTGTGTGTGTGTGTGTCACTGTGGCATAAAAGAAATGAACAGCAGATGGAGTTATGATGTCAAAAACACACTCTGGCCTCATACGACTTACAGTTTGACAGCCAAAAACCACATCAGAGTGACAAACTCCTGCTGTGAATCAGTCATTTCCACACTAGAGCAAACACAGATCTGTGGACATTAATGTCTGAGCCACTAAATGAAATATTAAGTCAGTTTTATAAATATAGCGGTTTGTGAAATGTATGTTGTTTCAAAGTACTATTACAGAAAAACATTGCAGTGCAAATATGTGAAATTCCACAGATCTTCAGTTATTTCTGAACATTTATGCTCTGTAATGTTTGTCATTACGCACGTCCAACAAATCATATGATTTTACAATAGAAGAAAAAAAAACCTTGGGAAGAACCATTAAAGGTCTACACAGCAACAACATAGTTGATATTATATATATCATAGTTTCATATATATAAAACGACTGATTTCAGAAGGATTTATTCAGTCTGTAAGTTCACGTGTTACTCAAGTAGCAAGAGAGAGTGTCGTAATCTCGTGGAGTCTCATGTTCATCTGTGCTGAAAGTCAATGATGCCCAATGGAGCAAAGTCAAACTCAACCACTAACCCATATTCTGCCTCTTCACCGAGAGGATTTCACCGCTCTGCTGGGAGCAAATCATGGAAATGTAGCGTGAATGCGAGAGCGTGTGGACAGCTGCTCCGCTTTTCCAAGACTCCAGATCAAACTGATATCCCACATTTATTGAGCAACACTTCAGCCAGAGTCCAGTCCTGATTCCAGATGTTCAAATCACAGAGGAAGCCATCAAACCAAAACTACAGATCTTCTGCATTGAACACTGTACAAACCAGCATCTGATAATGACAAACAAGCCTTTACAATGCGATTTTAATTATATTCTTTTGATATGTTGCATTTGGCCGTCTGGTGTTCGTAAAGCTGCATCTTCAGGAGTTTCACATGTGAAGCAGGACAGATGCAGAGAGACGGTCTGCTTTCACTCGTCTTACTGTGATCTCAGTCCGAATACACACGACAGAACCAGAACCGGCACAGAACGTACAGCTTCATGTTTTATAACTTCTTTTGTGACTTTAGCGAGAGTTCAGACATTAAAAAGACATTCGTCTCCAAGAGGTTAGATGTCATATCACATAGTCTCTTTACATTCAAACTGACATCATGATAGTGTGACATTACGAACCACAGGGGACTAAAGTGACTCATGAGGTTCACACACACACACACACACACACACACACACACACACACACACACACACACACACACACACACACACACACACACACACACACATAATAAGATTTGAGTCATCAGTGATCTAACCCTGCAAACATGAGGATAATAAACAGCCAAACAGACTGACAGCTTCATGTCCTCTTCGAGTCTGTTGTTATTCTAATGTATACAAGCATTTGGGACATTTGGGACATTTGGGACATTTGGGACTGGTTACTCTTCACCCCAAATCATGGATCACACGGCCTGTCCTTCCTGCTGAAAACTCCAAGGCGTGTTTCGCCGGTCATCAGCATGTGAAGCAGGAGTGACGGTAGATCAGCTCAGTGAAGCTTGAGACCAGCATGAACCAGCCTGGATTCTGCCTCTCCAGACCTTCTGATCTCGCCTTCACTCCTTCACTCCTTTTCCCCTCATTTTCCATGTAAGTGGGTGTTTCTGCAAATATTATCCAGAATCATTCCGGTGGGAAAATTTCTGGCATGTTTGCCTCATATTGATGGATTCCAGCATGTTTCAAAACTATTGGGTGCATTTCAGTGATCTGAGGAACAGCCAACATTTGCTGCTCGTGTCGCTCCAGCTGCAGCGCTCAGCTGATACACGTGTTTATTCCACATCATCATGTGACCGTTGGAAACCAGAGCCGCCATTTTCAGATTTATTGTCTGATGGTTTATAATGATAAGCTCAGATCAGGTTGGAACAGAGCATGAAATAATCAACTATAAACAGATCATCTCATTTGTCTATAATCCACAATCTAGAAGAAAGTAATGTGGTGTTTCACCGGCAGCTGCTCGCGGTGAGTTCATGCTAATGAGTCTCTAGCAGAACGTTCCCGTTCTCTTTCTGCTGGAGGCGTCCAGGTCAGTAAAGTCTGAACTGACCATCAAACTGATGCTGATGAATCTGTAGCTGTACATCCGTATAGTGCAGAAAACACATGATTCTATACTTCAGCTTCACATTATGACACAAAACACGTGCTCTTTAACTTCATGAGGAATCATAAATGTGGCGTTTCAGTCTGAAATACTGACAAAAGAAGGAAAGTCTCTGCAAACAGAATAATACAGACTGAGCTTTGCTGAGTTTTCAGGCCAGTCGTTCATCAGGAACATATGAATATAATGTTTGCATGAAAACTTGTGTTCTTCAGTGCCTACGATATCCCACAATCCCGTGCAGGTGTTTGAAACAAATTAATTCATATTTATTTCAACTCATGCCTCTATTTCTAGTGAGAAATAAGCACTGGTCATGAATTATTGACTTGAGTAGGTTAAAGCTGGTTACTTTTTTTGACTGTCTTCAGTTTTGGACACAAATGTCTTCACACACATTTCATATAAAGACCCAAACCTGAGGAAACATTCAGGCGGTTCTGATCCAGAGTAAACACACATACAGAAATCACAGGAGACGCTCAGGTTAAACGCACTAGAGAAAGAAGACGAAAAGCACATGGTGTCAAACAGATTCATGCTGTAGTTCAGACGAGGTAAATGAACACGAAACTCTCAATATCCAAGAAATAATTCAGGCCATTTCATTAAAGTGAAATCCTCCATCACAAAGTCTTTTGGCAAACGTTCATCCGTAAAATCGGCCTCCTGAGTGTTATGGCATATGAAACTAATAGTTATTGTAATAAAGTCATGCGTTACGGTCTGTGGAGAGAACTTCACTGAATTAACTGTAAAACAGACAATATGAACGAGTGTCATGAGCTCAGGATCAAATCACTGAAGATACTCAAGTGCAGATGAATTACAATTCATCATTTTTACCAATAATTGGAATAGAATTTCAAAAACATTTTGCTATGGATATTTTTCTATTGATCTAATAGTCTTCCTTTACATGCTTTAATGTGTTACTATTTTAAGATGTCATATTCTGTCCCGTGTGAATCCAGCGTTTATATGTTATATACGTCACTTCTGAAACTTTGCAGCATGTAATATAATTGTCGGTCCTCTTAGCAGCATGAAAAACAACAGTTTTATTAAATGGATTATATAGGCTGTAGTGCGAAAGCGAGCCAAGACCGCTCCCTTTACAATCACTACAACGCTGTCGCTTTGTCAGTTCATAACAGTTTCACAAAGTTCCTTTATATTCAGTGAAGCTGCCAACAACGCACAATAAATCTCTGTCTACACTTTGTTTGTTAATGAGAGGTTTTGCAAGTCTGCTCTACACATCACTGAATAAAAATCTGAGTGGATTCTGACTAACTTACAAGCTTCTGATTGGTCGCTGCGTTCAAGAGATCACGACTATGTCAACTATGCAAAAACATGTCAATAGATACACAGATACATTCTCTACAGTGCAAACACAAATATGAACTGAACGTTTGCCAAATCTCTTTCGCCAGTATATACTGTGTAAGTATTAACTGAGGGTGCTCATGCTTGCGTTTGTAGACCCGGCCGGCCCGCATGAGCCACACGTGTGTTTGAGATGGAAACATGAACCCTGTGATGCCGCAGCCTTCATCTTCAACCCGCAAACAATCAGAGGAAGAAAGAGTTCACACGCAGCCTATGGGGCGCGAACGGAAACATGTATGAGAAAATATGATGATGAGAAAGAAAAAAAAATGTTGGAAAAAATATCCCTGTTTCCCTCACGCTGTGTATTATGAGAGAGTTTATGATGGCTAAACGGATTCACAGTTTATATCTGGAGCAGAATGTCATAATTCAGCAACGAGTAACACTAATTCTGTTCCATCATTAATTAATTAATAACCACACAGGAACAAATGAGTAACGCAATATTAACATTCTAGTAACATTCAAGATTTTCACTTTAGAGTACTTATCCAAATAATCAGTAATTCCTTCTGAAGGATTCAGTAATACTGAAGTCATTACTAGTAGATTTCCATGATTGTCACTTTAGAATTAATTATACATTGAACATTACTCTGATTAATTATGATCCTTATATAGTAGTTCTTAGTCCTCCTGAAGGTATGAAAAATATTAGTTATTGATTAGCTGATTCAACTGAGCACTGTTACTTACTAGTTCATTCATCAGAGGTTCTTGTTAGTTAATAGAAGTTACTAGAAAGTTAATATTGCGTTACTCATTTGTTCCTGTGTAGTTATTCATTAATGATGGGACAGTATTCTAAAATGTTACCCGGCTCTGAAAATTTAAGTGACACAGGGTTAAAAGTTATCTTAACCTGGGCTTCACAAAGACGTTACTGGGTTTAACGTGGGAATCCATCAGGAGCATAAATGTCTGGAAAACCCCTGGCAGTTCAGGAAGACTCACGTGGCAGGAAGAAACAAAAACACAGGATCCTGTGGCGACGATCGCTCTGTCACAGGCCCATCCGGATGCTTTGGGTCACCGACTGAAACTACAGTGTGGAGAAACAGACTGCTGTCAAAACTTTGTGAGGGAATTGAGACACGGACCTTCAGAGTCCAAAACAGAGCGACATCTCTGCATTATCGAGCTGTTGAGTCCAGTTCTGTTCAGAAACTAACAGAACACTCACATTACACGAGAAATCTGCTGATCTCTGTGCTTGAATACAGTGTCGTGTATGCCGTGTGTGTGTGTGTGTGTGTGTGTGTGTGTGTGCGTGTGTGTGTGCGTGTGTGTGTGCGTGTGTGTGTGTGTTCAATACAGGGTGTGCACAGGCCCAATTTGCATCTGAGCAGCATAAAATAAGTTCATGAACACATGTAATGATCTCACTTTAGGCTTCTTTACACAGACGAGTTAAGGCTGCTCAGTGCCTTCATACAAATTCTGTGTAAAGACATAAGCTGGATAAAAACAGACTAAATCATGCCAGCTCTGATCCACCTCAGCCCCGAGTATCAGTATGCAGCTGAAGTTGCTGTAAATGCATTGATGCCACCTCTGAGCAGCAGTGTGTAAAGACACCTCAATGCCAGCTCACAAGTGCTTCTATGCCACCTCAGCTGTGTAAATTTGGTGTAACATCTGCATTTCTTTTCATGAAACACAAAATATCTGCCCAATCAATCAATCGATGGATGGATGTGTGAATCAGCAGAGCTCCCTCACTGCAGCTGGAATCTCTCAGGAAGAGTCGGATCCCGTCAGGAAGGGAACAGAGTTTCTCTGACTCACTCTTGAACCTCCCGTCCACACCCAACATTCCCTCGGATGGAGCACGGGAACGCTCTGTGCTTCAAAACAAACCCACGCTAGATTCAGACGGGCATCTGACCTCAAACAATCCCGCAGAGACACATGAATAACAGGAAGTGAACGCTCAGCGCTGCCATCGTGATGTTTTATTCGCGATGACGTCGGAGATGATGGAATGGAATGAAACTCTCTCATGTCTTTATTTAAATCAGTGATGGCCGACAACCGATGAGTTGAAAAATTAACAGTAAAAGGACTTGTTCTGGGACGTTAATATTGAGGGTTATTGTGCACATGCAAAAATCTCTTTCTCTCTCTCCTCTTTTTTGCAAATGTCACTTTAATGCTCAGGTCACAGTGTGCTCAGAAAACACCACCAGATACTGTGCAAATCACAAGTAGGTCAGCTTGATAAAAGAAACTTTTCATTTTACAACCCATATAGTCTTCACAATGATACTGGGCTCCAGGCTTGTCGTTACACACGTGGATAATTAGACTGAACACTGAGGCTCCAGAGCGCTTGATGTGGACCGCTGGATCAGAGAGTTTGTGTTCGTGTTTGCTCTTGTTCAGCCCAGATCTCAGATGAATCATCGCCGCACCCAACAGGCTTGTGTTCACCTCTCTTTGAATGGTAAAATGTTTTTCAGGTGTGTTACTGCTGGATGTGCGTTTTCACTTCTAGCGATGACCAGTCCAAATCAAACAGTGTGCGCAATGAGCACCACAGGAGCTTTAATCCAGCACCAATAGGACGAACTATGTTGCGTGTTTTGATCTGATTATGTGAGATTTGATTTGATGTCCTCATGATCAGGGAGGAAAACACGTCCCTTCAGAGGATTCATAAACCACAGCTATAAGAACAAACGTGATTCTGAGATTCATTCAGTCAGCACACTGAACTTTAACAGTGCGGGAGGTTTCAGCACATCACTATCAGCACTAGTACTAGTGATGGTTGACTTAGTTAACGCCGCTTATGAATCATCACATGCTATCAAACAGCCCATCCACATACAGCTGAAAACAGACATTAGCAACACTAAACAACTGTAAGCCCACGAGATGGAGAGGAACACTCCCTTTTTGTTCTAGATATTAATCTTGAAATAAAGACATAATTCTGGATGCGACACTGTTGGACTGACAGAGAAAAACACTGGAGCAACATTCTGTTCTTCTCCTGTTTCATACAAACACACAAACAAACAAACAAACAGATTTTCATATCAAACTCCTAATAAATAGGATCTGAGGGATTATTCCACAAGACGAACAATATTCTGCCATTCATACATGTTCCCTGACATAAAAAACTCAGTTAAACACTTCCATCAAGAACTTCAAAAACTCTGTAAGTCTCCACTAATGTCATTAAGTGACCATTAAACTAATTAAATTAATTTAGATGCAGTTAAAAACTACACTGAACCAACAACAAACTGTCAGGAACTGTCAGGGGGGGTTGAAGTGATGGTGGAGACGTGGCTGACGACTGATGGAGACGCAGCCGATGGAGGTGGAGCCCAAGAAGATAGAGAGCTGATGGGAACAAACGACACAGATGGCATTGGAGACTGATGTGGAGCTGCAGCAATGAGTATCCGAGGTAGAACCAGGGTGCCAGAGGACTGAGGCATAGCCGGTGTGACTGAGGACCAAGGCGGAGCCGAGACGGAGCGCAGCAGATGGCTTGTCCGTGGTGCAGACAGACTGAGAGCCAGAGGGAAGAGGGAACCTGGTGGAGCCGTAAGGATGATGGTATCTGGTGGAGCCGAGGGAGGGAGGAGCCAAGGGGCTGACAGGCCGAGGTGGAGTGACGGGATCAGCGGCTGGAGTTGGAGTCGGGGGATCCTCCTGCCTGTGCGAAGCTGGAGACCTGAAGACCCAAGGCAAATCTACACAATAGAGTGGTGTCACAGGAGAAGCCGAGGGGCTGAGAGGGAACCAGCGGAGCCTTGGTTGACTGTTGAAGAAGAGGCAAGAAAGGGAGCCTTGGCAGGATCTCTGGAGACACAGGAGACTCTGAACTGGGCAGAACCAGCGGAGGCACCGGAGACTTCGAGCTGTGCAGGACCAGAAGGGATGTGAAATTAAGATAAGCATCCTCTTCTAAATCACCATATATCGAGGTCAGCTTCAGCTCACCCTCAGCGCTGGGAGTGTGGGCAGGGTCTCCCTCCATTCCCTCAAACTCCAATAGCAGTCCCACGGTGGAGCAGGATATTGCCGCACACCTGGTCAGACTCTTTTGGGGGCTCTGGGGCGATGGTTGGCTCAATCCTCATGTCTGGCTCCTTCATTGCGGCAGACTCGCTCTCTCCGTCTGCGGTGGGCTCTGGCATCATTATCCATGTGGCGAGGAGATGGCTGGCTGGGCTCTGGGTTCGGAGTGGGGCTGGTGATGTCCTTGAATGAATGAATGAATGAATGAATGAGGCATTTATATAGTGCTTTCCTATGTACAACTGTACACCCAAAGCGCTTTACAATCATATCAGGGGTATCTCCTCATCCACCACCAGTGTGCAGCATCCACATCCACAATGGCGCCAGTGCGCTACCCACACACCAGCTGTAGGTGGAGAGGAGAGAGAGTGATAGAGCCAATTCAATGGATGGGGATTATTAGGAGGCCATGATTGGTAAGGGCCTATGGAGGGAATCTGGCCAGGACACCGAAGTTGCACCCCTACTCTTTACGAGAAGTGCCATGGGATTTTTAATGACCACAGAGAGTCAGGACCTCGGTTTAACGTTTCATCCGAAGGACGGTGCTTGTTACAGTACAGTGTCCCTGTCACTATACTGGGGCGTTAGGACCCACACAGACCACAGGGTGAGCGCCCCCTGCTGGCCTCACTAACACCTCTTCCAGCAGCTACCTGGTTTTCCCAGGAGGTCTCCCATCCAGGTACTAACCAATCTCAGCCCTGCTTAGCTTCAGTGGGCAACCAGTCTTGAGCTACAGGGTGATATGGCTGCTGGCTCCTTCACTGGACAGATGGTGTTAGTCAATCTATTGTGCTCCGACACCCACTCCAGAAACTTGGCAAAATTCCCCTGAGGATCCACACTGGCCAGGCATGCTTTCATTTCTGTGTTCAAACCTGTGAGGTAGAAAGTGCTCAAGGAGCGGACAGAAAAGATTGTGTAGCACAGCAGTGTGGGTGTGGACCTCGAGGGAATGTTGCTCCTGGTCCAAACAATGCAGTTGTACTGCCGGTAAATTGATTTTAATCGGTCCAGTATTCTGTCAGGAACTTTGGCTGTAATGATTGTGCATGATGAAGGAGATGAAAACAAAAGAGTCTTTAATTAATAAATCCACGATGGAAAACTCGGGAGATCGCAGGAAAATAAACACAACCACATTAACTAAGACGTTGACACTGACGATACCGGACAAAGGAACAGAATGAAACTCAGGGCTAAAACACACAGGGATGAATAATGTAATCAAGGAGAACAGAAACAGGTGAGATGGAACTAATTAACAACCTAGGAAACTAACTAATAAATCATTCAGGCCAAACCAAAACAGATTACATGTGACACAAACAGCCTCACATGTTTATTTACAGATCTCTGAGACAAAGTTATTTAGTAAAATTACGTGTGGCTAAGTATGGCGTCCCACACTCAATTTGTGCTCAGCATTTCAGCCATCCATGTGCACACACACACACACACACACACACACACACACACCCGGAGCAGTGGGCAGCTGTTTTTTCTGTGGCGCCTGGGGAGTGATTGTGGGTTCAGTGTCTTGCTCAAGGGCTCCTCAGTTGTGGATAATGAGAGTGGAAGAGAGCGCAGTTCATTCACGCCTGAGAGCCCGATTGCAGCAACTTCCATTCTTCTTGTTTTATACCGATTTCCCAGGAAGTGATAATTTTGTTCTTTTGAACACATGAGATGGAAACGCTGCTTTATTTGAAATGTTTTATGTGATATTCCAATTTGCCGCACAAGTTAAATACGCTTTGGATGGAAACAAAGCTACTGTCACATTTATTAAGGGTTAATTTATTCACTTATTTTACTCATATAAAACACAGTGTTTATGTCAAAAGCTTTAACAAAAACTAAATCTCAGATGTTCGACTGACACAGGGCGTTTTCTGCAGCGTCATGTATTCATCGGCTGGCATGAGCTGCTGTTGGCAGAAACACTAATCCCGGTGGAATTTGCTTGGAGAGCATCTGAATGAGTGACAGACGCTTTGGTTTGTCTTGGACAGGCCTTGTTGTTCAGCGTCCAGCCCAGCGTTCACGATCTTATGAACACTGACTCGCGTGTGACTCGTGTGGGAAGCGCGGGGGGTTTCGGTGGCCTGGAAACTCCTCACCAGCTGAACTCCAAACATGGATCCGTTACAAATGATGTCACGCTTTCTAATGTCAAAAAACAGATGTTCTTATTTCTAACTCTGCAAAAGTGCAAACGGTAAATGAACAGCCCTTTTATTTGAGACACACAAGAAGAGGAATTTTGTTTATGCACGGTAGTTTTTCATTCTGGCATGGATCTGTGGGGAAAACAGCTTTATGAGGCGGTTTATATTGAGTTGGCAAACATCAGGTGTCTTAACTATTTTCTCATTGACTCCGTACGACTCTCTCACATCTCTAACGCAGATGTTTCAGCTCCTCACTTGGGCTTTCGTGCCAGAGCAGAGATTCAGCGTGACTCCTGCGATTCTCACGATCACACCAGTGATAATCACTGACTGAATAAAGAAAAAGGGTTTTCAGAAAAAAATCTGCAAAAATGGCTTTAAAGAAACAGCTCACATATTGCAATTTCACCCCAAAATGAACATTTTCTCCACATTCACTCGCCCTCATGTTGTTCCAGACTTCCTTTCTTCTGTGGAAAACAAAAGGAGATTTTTTTAATGGTCTTGTATCTGGCCTCACATGAAACTTCTTCTGTAGGTGAAAATGTGGTTGGAATGTGACTAAATAAAGGTTATAAACTCCAAACGATGACACTGGACACAACACAGAGATGATCTGTGTGCTGAGAAAGCAGGCCTCAGATCAGTGTGCGAGTGTCTCGGCGGTCAGTGAGAATTCCAGAAGCGTCTGCAGACATGAAGTCTTCGCTGAGACAGACGAGTCTTTCATCTGCAGACGGAGTCGCCCACCACTGCGCTGCGGTTAATGTCAGCGTCCTCCGGCGGAGCACGAGCGCTGCACACGGCCTGTTCCCTTTATAGAGCAGTTCGAGAAACAGTCTGTAGTGTGCAGTGATAAACCCTTCAGGAGTACACTACTCTGCAGCATTTTGAAAATTAGAATGGTTGTTTTGCATGATCTGATTCTGATCAAACAGTGAGATCAGGGTCAATGTTACTGTCCATTCATCACACTGAACATGGAAGGTCAAGTCAAGCGCACTGCATTATGGGATACAATATCTCACACTGTGCATTGTCGTCCACTGCATGTCGATCGAACAGCTGTTTGCATACTGTAGACGACATACGGGAGAAAACATTATCAAAAGCACACAAATAATATTAAGCATTATGAAATACAAGAACAAATCATGTATACAACACTCGTATCTGAGATGTTTCCGATGAGTCCATGAGTCTACAGGAGAAAGGAGATGTATAGTCTTATGGTTGGAGGTTAATAATGTGATGAAGTGCCTCCGCCCTGCTGCGATTGGCCGATTACCCTGTCAATGTGACGTCATGCTTGCAACTGATCTGCATATCTAGCTGAATGGGTCAAACTGGACACCCATAACATATATAACAAAAAATTAGCAACCATTGGTGGTACACGTGCTCCATGAACCCCTAAACTTAATGAATGATAAATGAATCTCAAATTTACTGAAAAAAAAAAAAGTTTTGCGTCCTTATTTCAGAAGTGATCCAAAACATTCATAACTGCAGCAAAACCAGCATAAAGTTACAGTAAGTCATCAAACAACTGGACAGAAGCTTCGAGAAGCTTTTCACGCAGTTTGAAGGAGATTTTATATATTGCAAATTAAAAATAAAACATTGTTAAAACGTTTTGGTTAATTATGTTTAACGCAGGTCAATTTAAAAAGAGAGAATGAAACGTAACGACATTATTAGGTTTCTAGGAGAATCTAGAGCACTAGATCCGAAGACAAACATGCCGAAGAATGAATCATAATGTCCGCAGATGATCTGAAGACTCTTTTATCTCAGGTCACGTGATCGGATGGATCGCAGCGCGAGCGACGCGCCCACGAACATTCACTGTAGCGGAGAACCGAGCAGACACGGGCGAACCGAGCAGCAGACGAGAGGAGAAATGTCGACGAGGAGTGTCTCATCCTTGTCCTGAAACACTGATCTTGTTTTATTGGAATCGTTTCTATCTGACACACCTGCGCGCGCGAACAGGTGAGAATCGCTTCATCTCTCTCTGTGCATGAGGAGGATTTATAAACTTGAGCTTTGAGTTTGATCTGCTGTAGAATAAAGATCTGCAGGCAGAACTCGTGTAAATCACGCTCATCTCATCACAGATTCTGTGGGTTAATCGTGTCCATGTGATGAAGATGTGAAAGAGTTTCTGTAACAAAGCTCGTGCTCAGAATGATATCTGTTTAGTAACCATGGTAATATCACTTCTGTCTCGAGCTGTTTTCACTGCTGTCATGGAAGCGGGGTTTTCTCACACTCATCCTTCAGAAATATTTCCATGAATTCAGTCCCTGGAGAATAAAGAAATCCCCAGAATCACTGTAATGCCTCACTCCATCAACTGACAGTGAAAGTATTAAACCGCTTCTGCATGATTCACCTGTTAAACTGTGTTTTAGACCTTTGACCTTTGGCACAGAATGGTTGTTTTGTGACCTTAGTAACAGAGCTGCAGAATTACAGTACAGCCGTGGCCAAAAGTGATGTCCGGCGTACGAAAATGGACATCCTCAGCCTTTAACAGCTGTTCGTTATGTTAGAATAAAGATTTTGTAGTCATATTGTGTAGTTTTGCTTGGACTTGGTTGTTTATTTACATTTTTTTTGTCAGGCTTTTGTAAAAAGAAATTATGAATATGTGCAAGAACAAGAGAGAACCCACAAAATACTATTGTAGTGAGTGTTTGCTTTTTTTCCAATGTTTACGGTTTTGGTCTTCCCTCAAATTTAAAATATTACTAAAAAAATCTAAAATATTTTCCTCATATTTTGATGGTCTAAATGAACTTGTAGGATCATCCTATCCTAATTATTGTTAATATAATTCATTTTTCAAATATAATCCAGGAGCTCATTGCTTCTACCTTCAGTTAAACTGCTAACAGTGATTGTAAATTAATTGCCTAAATTATTACATTATTTGCTCACGGCATTCTCTAAATTGTGATGTTGACATGCATTCTCTGTAAAGCTGCTTTGAAACGAAATGTATCGTGAAAAGCGCTATACAAATAAATGTGAATTGAATTGAATCATTATTTTCCCCATATTCTTGCAGCTCCTCTCTTCCCAGGCTGTGTTTCACTCCTGAACTTCCCTAAACACTTCCCCTCGGGGGAATCCCTGCCTCCATTTTGAAGTGTGTTCCACTTCATGAAGTTTATATGGACAGACCCTCGTCCCCTCGATTTTGACAGAGGGAGCGAGTTTACTTCATATGTACACTTCAAGCAGCTATATATCCCACAATTCAACTTGATTGTGACATCACGGCAGATTGTGCTTAACTGAAGCGTATGATATATTAATTGAGATTTAATCGCATAATACTTGTAGCTACCTTATGTTCACAATTAAAGTTTATACTATTAATATTTTTTTTCGTTTGTGTTATTTTTTCAACAGCTCATATACCTCTAGGATTTTATATATTTTCTCCAACAACTTATATGCATATAGAATGGCGCGTAAAAAAAAAAAAATAGTGAAAAAAATAAGTGAAAATGGGGTTTAAATAATAAATCAGCTCCACAGTGATCAAGAGCTTAGTGCGTTTCATTTAAACCTTATGCACGAGTTCTGCCAGTAGTGGGCACTCATGCAGACGGAGGGAGTGGAACACAGCCTCTGCCTGCCTGGTGTTAGGGAAATGCCCCGCCCCTTACCATAACCGCCATTTTTAACACACTACTAACTAACTCAACCAGGCCCGCCCCTTTATTCTGCATATGAATTATTTAAATGAGGAATATTGTGAAGAAAACTCGAGATGGAGTTCAGAAACACTGATATAGACAAGAGCTCCCGCTGGAGGGACTTCAGAGAGCTTTTTCTTAAAAATGAGTGAAACAAGATGTTTAAGTAGTCTGCCAGAAGTTAAGACGTGTCTGCTTCTATCTCAGGTGTCTTCATGGCGTCCGTGCTTCACCCCGCTCTGCTCACCCTCCTCCTCCTCTGCGGTGCGGCCGGCGCGTCCCAGCGGCCCCAGTGGCCCGTCCAGCGTGTGCCTGTGGTTTGGCCACAGCAGACGGAGGAACGGCCGCCGCCTCACTTCCTGCAGCCGGCTCAGCTGGAGCTGACCTCTTCCTGCGGGCCAGACTGCCACAAGCAAGCGCCTGCGCCCAGTTACTGGGACCTGCGGCACTTCCTGTCCTACGAAACGCTGGATTCCAGTGGCCAGCTGACCGAGACGGCGGTGGGCATTTACGGATTTGATGCCAACAGCTTCTACAAGACGCCTGCCGTTCGCTCCAGATCCAAACGTCAGATCTTCGGCCACGACAGTCGCTTCAGTATTGTTGGGCAGGACTTCCTGTTGAACTACCCCTTCTCCACCGCCGTCAAGCTGTCGACCGGATGCTCGGGTACGTTAGTGGGCGATCGGCACGTGCTGACGGCGGCGCACTGCGTCCACGACGGCAAGAACTATGTGAAAGGAGCCCAGCGGCTGAGAGTGGGTTTCCTGAAACCACAGCAGAAAGATTCGTCGGGCAGAAACGGCACCGGATCAGACAAGATGAAGTTCCAGTGGATCCGAGTGAAGCGCACACACGTGCCGAAGGGCTGGATAAAGGGCACCGCCAACGACATCGGCATGGATTACGACTACGCCCTGCTGGAGCTGAAGAAGGCACACAAACGGAGGCACATGAAGCTGGGCATCAGCCCCTCGGCCACGCAGCTGCCCGGTAAACGGGTGCAGTTCTCCGGGTTCGACAACGACCGCCCGGGTCAGCTGGTGTACCGCTTCTGCGAGGCCGGGGACGAGACCTACGACCTCCTGTACCAGCGCTGCGACGCTCAGCCGGGTGCCAGCGGATCCGGAGTCTACGCCCGCATGTGGAGCCGCCGCCGCCGGCGCTGGGAGCGTAAGGTCATCGGGATCTTCTCCGGACACCAGTGGGTGGATCTCAGCGGGACGCCTCAGGAGTTCAACGTGGCGGTGCGCATCACTCCCCTCAAGTTCGCCCAGATCTGCTACTGGATTAAGGGAAACTACGTGGACTGTAGAGAAGGCTGAGGAGCCGCCGACAGCTTTGCTTTCACTTTATTAGCACACGAGAGACTCTGATTTCATGCAGGAGAGTTGCACAGTCCAGCAATACACAAGAACAGTCATTCACTAACAAACTCTTTGGCTTAATAAGACACTTGTTTAGCCAAACAATACACATTGTACAAAAGTAAGGAAGGTTGTGCCAAAGAAGCTTTCTTCATTGATGCCCATTTAAACATAGCAAAGTAATGTTTTATGAATGCCTGATTTTTATCTGAAGGCTCTTAAAAACAAATTTAAGGGGACCAACTTTATATCGAGTCTCTTTAACTACTATGTACTTGCATTAATCATTTGAGACGATGCAATTATTATGTTTTTACATTGTGCTTCTGCATATTCATTTATCCCATACCACCAAACCTGTCCTAACCTTACCCGTTTCCCACCTGAATAGCAGCACAAGTGTTTGCAATACAACATCAACACAATAAGTACATTGAACCTTACAATTATTTTTTTTCATGACAGTACACAGTTAAAGACAGCTGATATAAAGTGTGACCATTACAGGAATGATCAGAGACTGAAGGACTGAAGCAGCTGCCACAGATTCTTCTCGTTTTCTCTAATGTACTGAAGCCATGCATACCTAATGTCTGAGAACTACTGTATGAGACACTGCTTTACAACCGCTTGTTTCCCTCTAGTGGTGAGAGACAGAACTGCAGATATCCACACTCACTGTAAATCAGTGGATGTCAGCTCCTGGTCGGCACTTTGACGTTTATTCATTCTATGGCACTAATCATTGAGATTTTAAATGCCCTCTGTTACAAAACATTAAAAGCTTTTGCAAAAAAATAGCACCACTCGTGTGTGAGAATCTGCTCAGATTGGACACAAAAAGGCACACTTGTCGAGAACATATTTCACCTGAAAATCATGGAAACAGAGCCTGTTTTTAAGGCTTTTCACACTTTCAAATTAAGCTAGTTTCCCAATCAAATAAGAAACAAACCCAAACATGCTCTTATAACGTCAAGAAAATCTTCAAGGTGCTAAAAATTGGTTTCATTTTCTTGATCATTTCTGATTTTGATCTTGATTAAGACGATCAGATCTGAGATAAACAGGCACTCAGGCGGTTTTTGTCATTTATTCTGGATGTCATCGGCACTTTGAAACAAAAGCGGTTTTGTAAAATACTGCAAGCTTGACAGTCCAGGGCTCCGCCCAGAGCTCACGTGGCCACGCCCACTGCGAATGGCCCACGGCCCCCTGGGATTTGGCACAGAGTTAACATGAGAAGGAAATGAGGATGCTGATTGCCCAAGCTTTAAAATCGATCCTGTCGTGCTGTTTATCTACAAAGATTGACTGAAACAAAGTGGACACACAACAGGTAATACTTAACAGTGGAAACGATCGTCAGCACTCAGTGAACCGGACCGCCCCGTCCAGTCCTTGCTCGTGATTGGCCAGCATTAGCTCTTCCAGTTTTTTTAGTTTTCAATCTTTGGCTGAATTTGGACGTCATGTGAGACGAGGGCTACAAAACATCGTCGTCTCCCTCCTGCGCGGCTCGTGGGGAGAGAGGATACGACACCGTGCCGTAAACGTAATGCCCCGTGTTCTGGTTGTGTGTAACAGTATACAAAATAAAATATTATCTTATTAAATAGATACAAAGGTTGCATGAAAATAGACGGTATCAAAAGCAAGAGGAGTTCAGTCTCATCACTGCGTCTTCACGGCCAGGCCGGCGCCCGGCGGGTACGAGTACGCCTTGCCCAGCACGATCCGGTCCCGCAGCAGCTTGAACAGCACGTAATAGTTGCAGAAGAGGATGAGGCCGAGCGACAGCGTGTGGTTCCAGCGCTCGGAGCGCAGCAGCGAGTACAACTGATACAGGACCACGCTCGACTCGATCCCGATGAGCAGGTTCAGGATCCGCAGCGGCTTATGGAACAGGAACTAGAGCGGAGAAAACACAAGCAGCATTAATGATCAATAAACACACCGTCAGAACTCAACTAGTGTCAGAGCTTCTCAAACCGGTCCTCGGGACGTCCCAGCACTGCTCACCGCTCGTCACACACACCTGATTCAGCTCATGAGATGGGGTGTGACCGAAGAGGGAGATGTGCGGTGCTGGGACGTCCCGAGGACCGGTTTGAGAAGCACGGCTCTAAACCACGGCTCCTAAAATCAGTCCCTGCAGAGTTTATTTCCAGCTCTAATCAAACACACCAGAACAAGCCAATCAAGCTCTTCAGAGTTACTAGATAATTCCCGGCAGGTGAGTTTGATCAGGGTTAGGACATTTCAAAGAAAATCAGGCCAAAAAGAAGTTTGTTTGGAGTTTATTTCGGTAGTTTGCCAAAATGGACTTTAATTCTGGCTGCTAAACACCTCTGAACTACCATTGGCCCGTGGTGATGATGCAACATGTGGGTGTGACTCTGAGGCTCCGCCTTCTTTGAGGTGTGAATCTTCTGAGGTACTTTTGATCTGTTCGGTCGAGGTCAGACACGAGTAAAAACATGAACACTCTGAGAGCCGCTTTTTAACTGGAAGAGACGCTGACGCTGTTCTTCATGTTTAATACGGTAAAGTTACTGCGTTAGAGAAATCTATTGTATAAAGTGCTGTAGAAATAAACGTGACGGGAGAGCTGAACCACAGAGCTGCTGCGAACTAGTGTTGCACGATATACCGGTACTAGAAAGGTATCCCGATACCCTGCTTTTAAAAACGGTCCGGTTCTTCATTTTATTAGTACCGGTACTTTGAGTGCCAGCTGTATTTCCTAATGTGCGACAGCAGGGGGCAGTGTGCGTGCAGCGCGCTGCTTCTGAGGCACATTGAGTGCGTGTTTATTCCTCTCAACTGCGCAACGGCTTTTATGGTGACGAAACGAGAGGTATGGCTGCAAATACAGGTGCTCTTGCAGACCGTCCACAAATTATTGAGAAAGCAGATGCACGAAGCGAAATATGGCATTGTTTGCTTACATTGCCGACAGTCAGGGCAAGCCCACGGACATCAAAATAACGCAAGCGAAGGGAGTCTAAAGCATCTTGCCGTCAAACTTCCCGATTTGTACAAAGAATTTAAAGAGCGACAGGTTAGTGTGTGATACCAGCATTATGGTTATGCTCTCAAACATTAAATGAGTGTTTTTTATTTATTTTACTCGTGCAAGCAGATCTCCGCAAAGAGGTGTATTATTGAGTCTAAGTTTAATAAGTGATATATCTGGTTACAAAAATAAAATTAATTTAAAAATATATAAATATGTGAAGGGTATATACAGTTATTTTAAACCAATTTATGCTTTAATAACATTGCTCTAATTATTTACAGTAATATAATTTTTACAATAATCTTGCTGTCAAAAACGTGTAAACAGCAAATAATTTACAATTTTATTGAGCATGAAAAAAAAATAAAAAATATTGAATCTAACTCTAACTTCATGGCATTGAAGCTCAAATCCAGAATTATCAGCTGCACACTGGTGAAGAAAGAATTCTGTCATTTGTTATTTATTTACTTTTCCTGCCGTTTTAGGTTTTTGCCATAGTATCGTTTAAGTATCGGTATCGTGATATTTACGTTGGGTATCGTATCGAAGTCAAAATTTTGGTATTGTGACAACACTACTGCGAACACATCCGCATCACTGTGATCACGTGTTTTCTGAACCGCTGTTCTCTCATTTTTGTTGTGTTTATTTTATTATTGAGAAGACATATTCATCTAAACGTTCACTAACAGGATACTGCTGGTCACATATTTCTAAAATAAATTTGATTGATTTGAAACCGGAGGATTCGAGGACAAACGTTTCAGTGGCAGTGACCAAGGCAGACCAGCTGTTTCAAATCAATAACATGTACTTTAGAGCGCAGACCTTTTGCATTGTGGTATTAAAGAGAAAGGCCTCAGCACCTCATGAGCTGGGAGAGCGCAGTGAACCTTCTTTTCACCCCCAAGAGAAGAATGAAAAAGAGGTTCAGTGTGAGTATATCAGGACCGTGAGCCTCCAGAGCCGAATCTGAGGAACCCTGATCTAACGCTAGAGTCGTGATGACGGTCGCAGACGAACCCTTCATCAGCACAACACACTACTACAGTACTCAACAGATGTTTTATCCCATAATTCATCGTTTGATTGGTGATTGATTCGAGTCGGCTCAGAGTTTGCGCTAGACTGGTTTGAGGGACAAAAAAGATGCAAACCATTTCCATCCTCTGAAGCGTCACACTGTAATTCACCGTTCTTCAAAAACGCTCCTTTTGTTCCACAGAATAAACACTGACAGCACACGAGTGAACTCAAGAGTTTAATGACCCACAGACAGCAGAGATTTCGTTCTGGAGTGAATTATTCATTCACTATTGCATTCATGACATCACACTGAGTTTAAGGGTGAGAAATGACAGACACTCACATAAAACCTGGCGTGCGAGACGTCGGAGGGCAAGGCCACGTTATACGGCCCGACGGCCTTATAGAGGCAGCGGCTGTGTCGCACCAGAACTCCCTGCGGCCAGATGGTGCTGTCCGACCAGCTGAACACAACAGAAGAACGACATCACATTTATAAACTGCTGTTATAAAGACCTGAGGAGTCTGTGCTGGACACTCACATGTGCTGCGGGGCGTTGCTGTACGAGCCGTGCTCCAGGCGCTGCCAGCGGCCCAGGTGGGCGGCCGAGCGGTGCAGCAGGTCGCAGTAACTGGGCGGCAGCAGCTGACTCATCAGCATCACGAACGCGTTGATCCACACCATGATCAGATGCTCACATGACCAGCGCATGTCGTAGTACTGCGTGCTCTGGAAAACATCACGCATGCAAAGTGTCAGAACCACAAGCTCCGATCTGATTGGCTGTTACACATTCTGGGCTTCACAGGTTTGTGTGACACCGCTGTGACCTTTGACTGTTTAACAGTAACATCTGCACCACCCAAATCCTTCCCTTAAAAGCACCATCAAGTCAGCTTTACACAAACATGAAGTGAACTTTATGCAAATACATAGTTATTAAAAATTAAAATGCTGTCATCATTCAGTAAATGTGTTTCCATCGTAGTTTACGCACATCTTCTTACTGGATCAATTAAGGATCTGCCTCAATTGAGTGCATTTGCTTCTTATGTACTTTTTTATCTTGGTGTTTCCATCCAGTGTTATCCCAAAATTAGCATAAAAACAGGTGGATGGAAACAGCCAATGTCCTTCCAATAGTGAACTATATCACTTAAAAGATCAGGGGCCGTATTCACAAAACATTTTATCTTACCACTAAGAGTTCTCCTAAATAGCAGTAAAAGTTCTTAGCTAAGAGTTTTCTCTTAAAAGCTATTCACAAAGCTGCTGAGACCAACTTTTACTAAGGAATAGACTGAAGTCTTAAGCTAAGAGGAAGGGCGGGGCTGACCTCGTTGCTATGGAGTAAACACACAGTGATTGGCTGATGGGGGAGGAGTCATAGAAATATTGTAGAATGAAAAATAAAGGTTTTAAAATACAAATGTTGCCCTATTCAAATAAATATTTTTAAATAAAAAGTCAAAATAAAATGTTGCCATAAAGGTTTTAAAATAGGCTAAGTGTCACTAATTAAACTAGTATATACAGTTAATTGTAAAACCACTGCCAGTTCAGCACTCAAGGCTCTATCGCTGTTCCCTCAATGGTGTCAGTGTCTTTGGGTGGATTAGGACTGTTTGTGATTTGCTCTTAGTGATTTAGGAGTCCTCTTGACTACTTGTAATGTTTCACAGATTTAGGAGGTAGTTTTAGCACTAAAAGGCTTTGTGAAATACTCTTAGAGCAAAAATTTAGGACTCCTAAAATTAGGACTGACACGCCCATTATTTTTAAGAGTTTCTCCTAAATCGGCAAGTTAGGAGCTACTTTTAGCCTTAAGATGTTTTGTGAATACGGCCCCAGGACTGGTAATCAAACGTTTGTAGGGTTTTAACCACTGCAAGAACAATCGGCAGGATGAATGAACCTGAAATACGAGGCTCTGAACAACAGCTGACCGGACGACAGACGCCGGCTCACCTTGACGAACCACAGCGGCAGGAAGGCCACGTAATAAGCGCTGAAGAGCGAGTTGAAGAGCACTTCTTTAATGCGCCGGTTGAAGTCGGTCTTGAGCTCCTGGACTTCGCTGCGGATCAGCTCCGGGGACGGCGGGCAGGTGTGGGCGGGGCTGTGGGCGGGGCTAGAGAACTGCTCACGCAGGTTTTCGCGCAGCAGCGTGAGGAAGTCTTTGGGCCGCGGCAGAGGCCCGTCGGACCCGTCCTGCTCGGAGAAGCTGCAGTCGGGCGGGACGGATTGGGCTCGACCCTCCTGATGGAAGCAGCACAGCGGCACATAAACTCCGAACCTGAACCACAGACACAGAACCCAAAGATTACACAACAACAACAACAACAACAACAACAACAACAACAACAACAACAACAACAACAACAACAACAACAACAACAACAACAACAACAACAACAACAACAACAACAACAACAACAACAACAACAACAACAACTCCTCAAAGAAATACAGCTGCAAGCAGCAACGACACGTACGAGAGCACCAGCGTCACACAGCCTTTAATTTTACAGCCATTTGTGTCCTCTGGATGAGGATTTTTTTAATGATAGCGACTGCATTCATAAAGAGCAGAATGCCAGACACAAAATCTGATCATAACTAACAGATAAATGGTTTTACGAGGTTTTCTTTGACCATTGACTTGAGTGGATTCATTAGGTCTCATTTTCTTAAAGGTGCCCTAGAACTTCTTTTCACAAGATGTAATATAAGTCTAAGGTGTCCCCTGAATGTGTCTGTGAAGTTTCAGCTCAAAATACCCCATAGATTTATTTTAAATAACTACATATTTTGGGGCATCATTAACTATGCACCGATATATAGGCTGCGGCCCCTTTAATTCTCGTGCTCCCGCCCCCGGAGCTCGCGACTGCCTTAAACAGCATAAACAAAGTTCACACAGCTAATATAACCCTCAAAATGGATCTTTACAAGTGTTCTTCATGCAGCATCAGATCATGTGAGTATAGTATTTATTTTGATGTTTACATTTGATTCTGAATGAGTTTGATAGTGCTCCGTGGCTAAAGCTAACATTACACACTGTTGGAGAGATTTATAAAGAATGAAGTTGTGTTTATGAATTATACAGACTGCAAGTGTTTAATAATGAAAATAGCGACGGCTCTTGTCTCCGTGAATACAGTAAGAAACGATGGTAACTTTAACCACATTTAACAGTACATTAGCAACATCCTAATGAAACATTTAGAAAGACAATTTACAAATATCACTAAAAATATCATGATATCATGGATCATGTCAGTTATTATTGCTCCATCTGCCATTTTTCGCTGTTGTTCTTGCTTGCTTACCTAGTCTGATGATTCAGCTGTGCACAGATCCAGACGTTAATACTGGCTGCCCTTGTCTAATGCCTTTCATAATGTTGGGAACATGCAAATATTGCGGGCGTAAATATTAATGATCCCGACTGTTACGTAACAGTCAGTGTTATGTTGAGATTCGCCTGTTCTTCGGAGGTCTTTTAAACAAATGAGATTTACACAAGAAGGAGGAAACAATGGAGTTTGAGACTCACTGTATGTCATTTCCATGTACTGAACTCTTGTTATTCAACTATGCCGAGAAAAATTCAATTTTTAATTCTAGGGCACCTTTAAATGTTGCTATGAAGACATCATCTACTATCATCAGAGTTCATAACCTCTGACCAGCATGTAGAACCGTCAACAAACACATGAGGTCAATGTGACGATCATACATGTCAGAAACAAACTGTTGATTGATCTCCATTAGGTTGATGAATACCAAAAATCTAAATAGTGATGTGAAGACTGGACTGAACGTGATTGGAGTCAAATTTGGTCATGTTTGAACAACAGAAAGGTGTGTGACGGACCTGACGGAGCAGCGTGAGCAGGCCAAGATATTCCAAACTTATTTGTCATTGAAATGAAAACAGTCAGCCGAAAACAATAGCAGTCTTCAGCTGCAGCATTCAGAGCGTGATAATAACAGGGACTTTCAGTGACTGGAATTCCCCTGTCGACTCACGGATAACCCAGGAACAGCAGGTTGAGCACGGAGTATCTCTGGAAGAGGTTGACGAGCGTCCAGCACAGGATCCAGCCGCACAGCGTCAGCAGGATCAAACGGGCCGCGATCAGAGCCACGTACCGCAGCAGAGACGACGGAGACGCCTGAGACGCCTGAAACACCACAGCAGATCTTCATGAGGAAACACTCTTCCTGAGGCTCTCTCACACTTACACACACACTTACACACACAGTGATGATGATCATGCAAATGTCATGCCATGATGTGACAGACAGACCACAAAAACCCTGTTTCAAACTTCCTCCTGCGTACACACACACACACACACACACACACACACACACAGCGGGAAAACCACATGCAAATACGTTCCCTCTGAGCTACAAACAGTGTGATGCACATCATATACTTCTGTGGTTTCCCAACAGAAAGGAAACAGCTAACAGCTCATTGGTGATCTTTAGTTTATCACTGCGGACACTGAATCACCTCTGAGATGATGGTCCACACCAGTCTTCTGGCCAACATCACGGTGATGAAGACAGCCAGGTGATAGTCCATCAGATGGTAGTTCTTCACACAGAAAAAGATTATTTCACATCTTTATCATCACATATAGAACCGCTAGAGATCACGATCATGAGAAACAGCAGCATTTACACACACTCGTATGACTTTCTTCAGCGGAAGATAAAGGCGTTTAGCAGAATGTTCACGCTGCTCCGAGTCAGGTATCAGGAACGGTAATAAAAGTGCTATATATTCCAAGTCTTCTGAAATCACATGATTCATTTGGGTCTGTTCCACACACAAGCCATTAATTCGGTGTAACAATGAAATATAAGCTTCACTTCAGCCTGTTTCTCACACAAAGCATCATGTGACATCAGCAGACGTGGAATATAATCACACAGACGACCGTTACGACACTCTCATGGTGCTTCGATTATATTTTTGGCTCCTGATCACTAAAGATCAGCATGAACATCCTGCTAAACATCTCCTTTTGTGTCCAGGACAGTCATAATACCCATGATACCTCATTAACAGGAATATGACTTTATTCTGTTATTGTCCACTCGTGTGTTTGTGTGTACCATTGAGGTGGAGGCTGTTGGCTGGTTGTAAGAAGACCACCACACCGTCCTGTAAATGTTGATGTATTGAACGAAGAGCGCCACCAGCAGGTAGAGGAAGAGCAGCGACTCAAACAGCAGGTTACTGTCCAGAGGAAGATCAGGAATGCGGGAATGCCGGACGGGTTCTGGAGTGATGAGGGCCGTGAGGGGCGGAGCTGACAGACCCACTGCACTGCTGTTCCTGCGACACACACACACACACACACACACGCGGTCAGTGATCCAGACACATCAGGGCAGTGCGTGCGTCTCTTCGCTCTCGCTCCATCAGGAAACAGTAGATTTGAGTCTGATATTCAAAACACTCAGTGGCATCAGGTCACGTCAGGTCACGAGGAGCTGGACGATGGTAGAGAAGAGTTTACTGAAGAATACGGATCAGTAAAACAGTTTGAGCGTCTTTATCAACACTGGCCAGAGGAGAATTGAGCAAATGAGTCTGCTTTCTCCCAAAGTTTTTTCTCCTTTTCTGTCAGCTGATGGAGTTTGTGTTCCTCGCCACTGTCGCCTCTGGCTCGCTTAGTTGAGTTTAAAAGACACCTAATATCAGGGCTGCATGATTTATCACGATTAAATTGAAAGCGATTATTTAATGCGCAGCTTGTCAGAGCTGTACGGCTGTGCGTTCAGTAGTAAATGTTTCTCCATCTGAAAGACGCAGAAACTCTAAACATGCCCTGCTGCAGAAGAAGAAAACACGCGTCACATCGCTGTCGCTGAATAAACAGAAGATTGAAACGCTTTGATTAAACCTGACTAATAAACACACGACTGCCTTATTGTGTGTGAGAAGCCGCATCATCTCACAGAAGGACGCTCAACTGTCGTTATGAAGTGAGTTTGGAGTAAAAACACGTTATTAAATGTTGTCTTTTGTTGGACAAGATGTTAATAAATGCTTCTCATTTCTGTAAAGATGTTTGACGCGTGTTGCTTTTTCAAATGCACATTATAAGAAACTCAAACTCACGGTGCTTCAGATGGATCAGCATTTGGAGCCGTAATTCACTGACAAGCTGCGCATAAAAAAAAAAAAATAATAATAATAATAAATCGCAGCCTTTGCGATTTCATAATAACACTAAAAATCACGTTTAAGTTCAATGTTATTTTTTGTGTGATATATCGTGCAGCCCTACTTAATATTATATTACAGCTTTAACCGCACTGACACTATCAGATGAGAACAAAACTTGATCTGAATAATGATTTTCTTTTTAGAGCTGCTTTACATCAGAATCTGAATGCGTCTCATGTTTGACGAAGGTTAACTCATACTTTTACATGACTGTGAAGCTGCTTTGAAACGTTCTGTACTGTAGAAATAAGCTAACTCGCCTCTTGAAGCCACATACGCTGGTTAGGTTACTAATTAATAACTCCGATTAGGTCATTAGTCCCCCGTTTCACAGACAAGGCTTAAGCTAGTCCTAGACTAAAAAGTGTGTTTGAGCCGTTTTAAATGAAAGCAACTTGTACTGACAGATCTTAAAATACGTCAGTGTCATTGTTTCGTCTCAAGATGAACACCAGTAATGCTTTTATTCTACTGAATGTTTATAAAAGATATTTACATACCCTAATTAACCCTGGTTTAGGCTAAGCCCTGTTAGCCACAATCAGGCTAAAATATTAATATATACCACACTGGCAGCTGACAGTAAAAAGCACATTTCCAGATCAGCGGTCAGTAAGAAACAGGTCAGGTGAAATCTGGCTGTATTAATAACTAATGAGTGTACTAACTGTACAGTAGTGTGTACTAACAGACAATAATTAGTCAGCAGATAACTAGTGCAGATCTTCTTCTCACATTATCAAACTCCATGTTCTTATGAAACTCTCCAAGAAGCCGAACTGGAGCCGTTCACACTAATCCTGATCATGACTTATATCATCGCTGGATGTAATAATGTATTTAATGACATTATAAACATTATCATGATGAATTTCTGTAAAGCTGCTTTGATGCGTCCTGAAGCGCAAGCAGACAGTGACAGCGCTCACATGTCAGAGCTGCCATAGAAACACAGTCATGTGGTAATCTTGACATGTGACATGCATCAGTGTGTAAAGATAACGCTGTTCAAGATTTAGATGAATAACTGCATCTGCAGTTTGTTTTGTGAAACGCCTCCATCTTTATTCCACTATGGCCCGGTTTCACAGACAGGGCTTAGATTAAGCCAGGATTAGATCTTAGTTCAATTAGGATATTTAAGTATCTTTTATAAACTTACAGACAAAAGCATTACTGGTGTGCATCTCGAGACGAAACAATGACACTGACATGTTTTAAGATCTTGTCAGTGCAAGTTGCTTCAGTTAAAACGGCTCAAACAAGCATTGTAGTCTGTGACTAGCTTAAGCCTCGTCAGTGAAACCGGGGTAAAACTTTCATCCACATAATCACAGTTTTCTTTCTTTAAAAACCCACTGGATGTATTAACGTGTTGACTACGATGCTTAAATGTTTGATACTCTAAAAGTGGGACTCCAGCAGAGTTCGATAATCAAACTTCATGGTAGGGCTGCACGATTAATCGCATGTTATTCTCACGCGCATTTCGTCAGTAAAGCCGGTTCCCTGATTACCGCTAAATCGCCATCACCTGCTTTCAAATGAAGCGGCATTTAATAGACAGAGCCGTAGTTCACGGACAAGCCACGCAATATCGCGTTCATTATCGCAGGCGATTCATCTGCGATATGAACGCGATATTGCGTGGCTTTTCAGTGATCTACGGCTCTGTCTATTAAATGCCGCTTCATTTGAAAGCAGGTGATGGCGATTTAGCGGTAATCAGGGAACCGGCTTTACTGACGAAATGCGCGTGAGAATAGCATGCGATTAATCGTGCAGCCCTACTTCATGGTGAAGAACATTAATCAAATGAAACAGAAGGAGAAGCGCCTCACCTGCACCTGAGCCCCGCCCCATTGCTGAGGCCGCCGCCCACCAGTGTCTGCAGCGAGGGCAGAGCGCAGCGGCTCAGCTGCTGTCTACTGGGACCCCTGCGGCCCCCGGGCATGTCCACCAGCGGCTCCCTGCGACACCGTCCTCACGTCTCGGCCCAATGCAGCCCGGCCACTGCGGGAGAAACACAAGCCTGTTCAGATCACCAGAGAACAGCTGAGACACTGATTACTGACACACACAACATGATGAGAAATCACATGTCAGAGGATCAATTCAATCAGCTCCCACTGAAACACAGTCAGGTCAGAGGTCAGAGGTCAGAGTTGGCGACACTCGTCTGATACAGGAGCGCTTCATCATCTGACACAAAGTAGCAGTTTTTCTGTTTAGACTGTTGCACCAAAAGAGGAAGTTAAAGCGCACTGAAGCTGAAGTGCAAGAAGAAAACAGCATTAAACTCTCCGGAGTGATGAACACAAAAACCTGCTGCTCACGCAGACAACAGAGGAATCACACAAACACTGCGAGATTACCAACACTAGACTGATAAACTACACTCATATCTAGACTGACTGATAAACTACAACCAGACTAACATCTAATCTACACTCATTAACAGACTAACTAATCTACACTAACAACCAGACTAACACCCAATCTACTCTTATAACCAGACTTAATCCACCATAACCAGACTAACGACTAAATTACAGCCAGACTATCTGCTGAACTCCAGTCACACTTAAACTCACACACACTTCAAACACAAACAGGAAATAAACAGAATCTCTGGTCTGCAGCTGGAAACTGAACTAACTGAACTATATGAATATTGATCTGATGTTCACTGCTGTAAACGATGACTGAACACGTGATTAACACTTAAATCAATAATTAAAGCAGCACTTACCGCACACCAATCATGAGCGCAGACATCAGTCTCCTAAACTCTGTAACAACCGCATTTGTTTCTCTCTCTCTCTGGAGTAATGATGGAGTGATGAGTTCTGATGAGTGTGTGTGAGAGTGTGTGTCGCGTGTGTCGCGCGCTGCTCGTTATTAACGGCCTTAAAATGCAAAACACAAAGTTGCAGAAGTTCCTCGCGCTGCAGTTGCAGACCGACGTGGCAAACCGACGCTGCGTCATATGACGCCATCAGATCCGCGACGCGACACGACGCTTCTGGTGCGCACTGCGCAGGCGCCGTACACAAACCGAAAACGCTGGGAACTAACAGTACTGAAATGATACAATGTAACATTTAAATATTGTATTTGTAACTTCCAGCTTTTATTTTGCTTTGTGAAACCGCCTTGCAAACGTTCCGGCAACGCTCTGACCGCGTGTGTGTGTCACAGATGAAGGCTTGAAGAGATTGTTGTGATGATGATGATGATGATGATGAACTCAAACTTGTCAGCATATGCTGCTTTCGCAGATTTATTTATGCATGTAGAAAAGGAAGAATTCTGTCCACATAAGATGCATGATATAAAGACAAAATATTAACAGTCCTTCATATACGAAAAATAGAACATGTACAATCATTACAGAGTCTGTTCAGTAATTCAGATAAAAATGATATAAAGGCAAGACTGAAAAAATATTCTGGTTTAGGACTTTGGATGCAGTAACAAGTTCCATGAAGATGTTATTTACAAAAAGGCTAAAGAACAGCTTGACCTGAGCACGATCAATAAAACATAAATACACACTTCTGTATTAGTTACTCTTTGTGTTTATGAAGCCAAACACTGAAGCGAGTTCAAAACTATCATCACTAATCACACTGAATAACTTATTATGGACATGATAATTAGCATTTCAGAATCTCAACCCAATTCTTCGTTATATTGCATTTTATGCTGTGGTCGCTAAAAAAAAAAAAAAAAAAAAATGACACAAAAGACGTGATATTTACACAGATAAATCCTCAAACCCAAGAAAGCCACAGCTAATGTCACACATGTACTAGAAGAGGATATTCATTCATATTCACATTCAAGTGTATAAACTGATCTGCACAAAAATATAAAACAAAGAAATCCTCAATCTGTTCAGAGAATCACATCCTTCAAATATGTTCTGTAAAAGCAGTTGTGTTCATGAACAGAAGCTTCCAGACGCTGGTCCTCAGATGATGATGCTGGTGCCGCTGCGAGAACTCTTATCCTGCAGAAGAAGAGCAGAGCGACATTAACACCAACGAGCACAGAAGATCTCACGAGTCTCTGATCAGGATCTGTGCGGATGTGAAGGTGCAGGAGGGTCCAAACGTCACACACCACAAGTGAAAATCATCTCTCTTTTTTTTGGCAAAATACAGAAAATAGTTCATTTAAAACCCTTAAGTTCACTGGAGCTCCGAGAACTAAACCTGATGATCATGTTCAGCACGACCTGAGATGATAAAGATCTGCAGTGGAAGAATGACATCTGACCGTCTGTACAAACAGTCACATGATCAGTTACTGACAAATTCACTGTTCTGTGTTCTCATTTCTCATGTTTACTTTAAAGGGGATCTATTATGCCTCTTTCACAAGATGTAATGTACATCTAAAGTGACTCCAGAAAGTGTCTGAAGTTTCAGCTCAAAATACCCCACAGATCATTTATTATATCACGCCCCAACTGCCCCTTTTTAAGCGGAAGCAATAACACAGTTTTCATGTGTGTATCTTTAAATGCAAATGAGCTGCTGCTCCCTGCCCCCTTTCCAGAAGAGGGTGGAGCTTTAACAGCTCAGAGAAAGTGTTTTTGCATTACAATGCGCTGCTTTCCCATTGTTTTCTCCCATTAGGTGACATTTACACGTCTAAAAAACGACACACGGGCAGCTGAAAACACAAGGTGTCAAGACGCATCTTTAAAAGTTCTTTGAACTTGAGCGCTGCCGTTTCCTGTGCGGCATGTAGTAAAAGATGATCATGAACGCATAGAAAAGCAGCGCAGTGTAATGAAAAAAACGTGTTTGATTTTCATTGATACAGCCAACAACAGAACATCACAGAACATCGTTTATCTCTTAGCGGAGACGTTCTTGTGTTTCCACTCCATAAACATGGCGACTGTGTGCTGCTCACTCAGGGGAGGAGCTATGCTAATAGACCCCTTAAAAGTTTGTAAACATTGCAACGTTTCCTGGTGGGCGGGGCTTAGCTGGAGGCAAAAAGAGACGCTGGACTCAATGTTGACAAGCGTAAGCTAGCATGTTTTAGGAGGGATTTATTAAACACAGATGCAGAAGAAGGTTCAGAACTGTCCGAATATGTACAGTCACTGACTCTGCGGGACCGTGACGGCTATTTTTGTAAATTAACTTAAGTTTTGGATATTTCCTAGACAACATATGAATTACTTTCGGATGGTTCGGGGAATTTTGTCAAGGCTTATTGTCTAATGTAACCTAACGCTGGGCTAACTATGATTATGGCTAGCAATGTGGATTATTTTAAGAGACCATTCAGAGGATGGCACACACATCTATCGCTGTATGTTTGTTTAACATTTAAGCTAGCTAGTGCGCTGAAAATTGGCGACTTTTCACCTATAAAACAGAAACTTGCTGATTTGTACTAGATAAAACCAACACACCATTACATATGCATCGATTATTTTACCTGATATGAAGTGTGCACTGCAAACACCAGCATTATTTATGATCGTCTCCGTCCAGTCTGTACGCCATATTGCATTCAACCACAATTATCTTTTTGATTTCTGAGAAGGAATGTCTGCCGGGATCTGGTAAAACTTTAGTTTTGAACCAAAAGTCCTGTTCCTTCTATTCTGGCAGCCAAAAACACAACAAGACGACATTTTAAAGTCAAAACCTCAAACTTATAAGAACTCATAGCGCCCGCTATGAGTTCTTATAAATGTTTTGCCTCCAGCTAGAGCGGTGACGTCACAGTGACGCAGGCGATTAAGGTGTCTATAGGGCCGAGTCATGGGCGGGGTCTGTTACACTGTGACGTCACAATGTATAGAAACCATGAACGACTCATTTTGAGACACTGTTTATGATTTATGGGGAATATAAACAAGGAGTGTGTGGATTTTTACCATTATAGGGTGATTGTGAACACAGTTATATGCAAACACCATGTAAATTGTGTAAACACTGAATTTTGCATAATAGGTCTCCTTTAAGATTTGAATGAAAAATAAAGCATTCATCTTACATTCATTTACATTTCCAATGTGGCTGCAGACGTTTGGATCTACTCACGGCACCAGAACACCAGACGTGTTAGTTTGAGAGAGAGACTGACAGTGTTAGTGAACGCGTGAGCCGCTCAGACTCTTACAGAGAAGCGTTCCGGCCGCTTGACTGGCTTCTTCCCGGGCTCGTACTCGCTGTAAGTGGGCGGATGATCGGAAAATCCGCCTCCCCGAGCTCCTCGGGCGCCTCCGCGTCTGCTGTCCTCCTCGTTGGCCGAGCTCCACGAGCCGCGGCGGGGCATAGGAGAATAATCGTCCCGCCTGGACGGGCCTCGGGGATCGAAGGCCAGCAGATCGTCCCTGGATCGCGAGCGAGGACGGAATCCTCCGGACCGGCTCCGGCCGTCCAGGACGTCCTCCTGGCTGTAGCTGCGCGGAATGACCGGCCGAGGGTAGCGGTGCGAGGCGCCGTAGGCGGACGAGCCGCTGGAGCGCCCTGCCCCTCGTGACCCGGACGGGAACCTGCGTGAGGCGGGGCCGTCGTCCAGGCCGGAGAGCATGCTGGGAGGGCCGGCGGAGAAGGGGACGTGCTGCGGCATGTGCTGCGGGGGGGGCGGCATGTGCAGCGGAGGGGACGACATGTGCTGCGGCTGTAAGAGCGGGGCGTTCACATCCATGCCGCGCACCTGACCCTCCAGATAGTCCAGCACCTGGTTGGTCCCGTGAACGCTGCCGTTGCCGTGGATGCTGGGAGGCGGCATGTTAACGGACATGTGTGGAGGCGGCAGCGGAACCGGCGTCATGTGACCCTTCCCTGATGCTGAACCTGACGAGGGAAAACAGAGAGAGTTAGAAGAACACACGGCGGCCTTACGTCACACTGAAACTGACATTTGGAGCTTCTTGGATGACATGAGTAAATTATCAGGAAATGTTATTCTGAAGTGAACTAATCCTGCTACAATAAGAGACACTTTCACCATCCAATCAGTTCCTCATTAATTCTCCTTGTTGAACCTGTTTGAGCTGGAAACCCGTCCCAGACCCCAGAGGGATGCCTGTGTTGGACTGACCTGCGTACAGCATGGGGTTCATCTGGTAGGAGGAGCTGTGGTTGCTCATGGGTGCGTAGAGCGGCTGTCCGTTCATCCACGGCGTCATGGCCTTCTGCGCCTCCTTCATCATCCGGTGCTGCATGACCGCTAAACACAAACACAAACACAGTGAGTTGTGGCGCTAGCGTGCTGCGTGAGGGAGCGGGCGGTGTGGCGTGTCGGTACGAACCCTTCTCGGGGCAGCAGCAGGTCTGAGGACAGCAGGGGCAGCGCACGTAACAGCAGCACTTCTGCGGACAGCACTGACAGCAGCACACGCACAGCAGGATGATGAGCATCAGCGCGCCCAACACGATCAGCAGCACCGTCAGCCAGTCTAACGCAACAAACAGAACACTGCTTCAGACGGCGGATCGTGGCGCTCGCGGCACAAGGTCATGGGTTCGATTCCCAGTAATGCATGAACTGATAAATTATTGACCTTCAATGCAATTTAAGTCACTTTGGTTAAAAGCATCTGCCAAATGATGATTCTCCCGTGTTTAACGGACACATCAGTAATCAGGACTTACGGTACACGATCAGCTTCATCTCTTTGTCTGAGTCTCCGACTGTGTCTCCAGGCGCTTCCACGGCACAGAAATACATCCCGTTGTCCCACCACATCACCTCATTGATGACCAGATCCGCCTCTGTTCAACACACACAGTCAGAGGAATCAGAAAACCCGTCATATCTGGACAATCAAAACATTAATCATTCATGGAACTAGTTGAATTGATCAGTTGGGTCACTTTACAGTAGAGAAACTGAACTGAAGCCGAAGGATTGTGTGGATTCAGGTTTGTGTGTTCAGAGTCCGTCAACATTCGGACACTGAAGTGAAATCTCATTTTTCAGCATTGTGCATCAACTCACTGTTCTGAATGTAGACTTTGCGGTCTCTGTACTCGGAGCCCAGCACCGCCTCGTTGGATCCCAGTTTCTGAGCCACGGTTCGGACGGTGCGCTGCGAGTCCACGCAGTCATTGGCAGGATCCTGACCCAGCTGAAGGGCGGACTGATACGCTGCAGACACATATTAGTATGTTAGCACGTCAACAACGTCTGCTGTTCAACATAATAATAGTTAAATCCAAAACATGTTCTTCTGACACCGATCCACTCAGCTCTGATGTTGAAGCTCTACCTGTGGAGTAATAGTCCAGAACTGGATCTTTGCAGAAGGACTTGAACTTCCACGTGACCATCACATTCTGAAGCTGTGCGGAGGTGGAATAATCACAGCGCAAGACGACCGACGCAAAGAGAGTCGTGCGTCTCTCTGTCTCAGTGAGAGTGACCTGGATCGACAGAATCCCTGAAACAACAGAGGAGAACGTCAGCTTTATTTCTACAGTATAAACAACGGTGATAAACAACAGAATCAGTGACGCAAACTTCATCAAACCTCATGCGGTTAAAACTATAATATTACTGAACATTAAGTGTCTTTCTTTAAAGAGAAAGTGTGTGTGTGTGTGTGTGTGTGTAAGTTAAACAGAAACACACAGGCTGTCAAACCTGTAAAACTGGAAATCACACAAAGAGCAGGAAATTCTTCTCTGGTTCCAAACAAACTGAGTTTCAGTGTTTGTAAAGAGAAATATTCAGAAAAATATTCCTTCAAACTTCATCTCTTTGAATCTTTTGGATTTCAAATAAGCATTTATGATCAGCTGAGAGTTGCATTTATAAGTTTGATTATTTATTTCTTTTCATTTTTATTTTCTATAGATTCCATAATGTCTTACTCTTGAGTGTTTTAAGTCGTTTTAAACATTTATATCTCGTCATTCTTTCAATATTTGTACATTTTTAATTGGAATGATGTCAACAGTGGTCACGTGATCGATACGGACGCGCTCCACAGGTGAGACACTGTTACCTGTCCACTGATCAACCTTCACAGTGTCACTGAATTATTGGTTTTCTCGCCCTGAACTGAACAGGTGTGTGTGTGTGTGTGTGTGTGTGTGTGTGTGTGTGTGTGTGTGTGTGTGTGTGTGTGTGTGAGGTTCAGGCTCACCTGAGATCAGGACACTCAGAAGCAGCACCGACACGATCATCCTCCTCATGATGATCCGATGAAACTCCAGCGAACGCGAACCGAAACCAGCGCGAGAGAAAAGCGACACAGTCACGGATGAGCAGCTCCTTCAACACTGCATTTCATCTCATAAGACGCTTTAACGTGAAGTTGTGACCCTCCCAGACACCGGCTTGTGTTTCCTCCGCTCTCCTCTTCCTCCTCCTTCATCGTCATCGTCATCATTACTCCACCCCAAATCAGGTGTATCATGACGCGCATGCGCACAGGTAACAACCATCCTGAGAAACTACACGATCCGCGCTGCTGCTGTCTGCTTCAGGACAGATGTGAAACCGCTGTGTGCTCTATTAGAGTTATTCTGACTCTTTGATCGTGATTTCATTGTCGTTATAACACAGGCTGTGAGGAATTCAGTTCATGCATCATGGAGAAACTCAATCCAGATCAAACTGAGAGAGTCAGAGGATTTTACAGCAGAAACTCATTCACTCTCAACACTGAAACACATGAGGCTTTTAGTGAAAGAATTTGAATAAATAGTATGTTAATATCAACATAATATACAAACGATATTATAGCATGTTGTTCGCTTGTTGATAGTGTAAACGTTACAGCACGTGATTTCAGATCAGCGAGGTGGTGAAGTTCCTCGTGTCACCAGCAGGTGGAGTCAGAATCTCAGTGCGGTTCGACATGCAGTCGATGGGTGGAGCTTCAGCTACATACAGGGGTCAGGTTAGGATGTGACCGGACCATAAAGCTCCACCCATGACATCCAGAGAGGTGCAGTGACCTTTGACCCTCAGATGAGTGGAACGGACCCTGACGTCTGTGGAGCTTCAGTGTCTGTGTTGAAGTGTTAGTGTCAGTCGACAGACATACAGCAGAAAAATCACCTTCAGACTGTCAGTAATCTCACGGATCATCAGAGCAGGTGTGACACTCAATATAAGGGACAGAAGCACAGATGATCTTAATGTCATGTCTGTTTTTCAGTTTAATCTGAGACATGAGCCGAGTGTGACCCTGACCGAGAGCGAGTCGTCCAGCCGTCTTCCTCGCTCGTGTTCCTGCAGAAACCCTCTCACGGCCGCAGGGAATCCTGGAGACCACAAACACGGGCCAGACGTCGGATTGAGCGGCTCTGGCAGCGTGTGAGATGTCCGTTAAGTGTGTGTGTTTAGTTAGGGACAAAACTGTCCCCAGAAGTGAGCTAAATCAGACAAAAGGCCACTCTGAAGCCACTCGGGGACGTCCTCGTGTGTGAAAATGACTCAACGACAGACGCTGACCAACGGCAACAGACGCCGAGAGGGAAACGCACTGATCCGAAAAAACCCAAAGAAACGTCTGTTGCTGTTAGTATGTGCTTGTTTTTCCCGACTGAACACATTCAGTCCCGTATGGTCCGGCCGGGGAATGTCTGAGAAGTTTCGTACTGTAATCTGGTGATTGTCCGTGATGGTCAGTGTGAACCGAAGCCTGCGGCCATAATTAACTTCATATAAAAATAACAGTCCAGAGTATGTCCTCATTCAGACTGACTGTGTGTGTGTGTGTGTGTAACTGATGTGTGTGTGTGTGTGTGTGTGTGTGTAACTGATGTGTTTGAGTGTGTGACTGATGTGTGTGTGTGTGTGTGACTGATGTGTGTGTGTGTGTGTGTGTGTGTGTGTGTGTGTGTGTGTGTGTGTGTGTGTGTAACTGATGTGTGTGTGTGTGTGTGACTGATGTGTGTGTGTGTGTGTGTGTGTGTGTGTGTAACTGATGTGTGTGTGTGTGTGACTGATGTGTTTGAGTGTGTGTGTGTGTGTGTGTGTGTGTGTAACTGATGTGTGTGTGTGTGTGTGACTGATGTGTGTGTGTGTGTGTGTGTGTGTGTGTGTAACTGATGTGTGTGTGTGTGTGACTGATGTGTTTGAGTGTGTGTGTGTGTGTGTGTGTGTGTGTGTGTGTGTGTGTGTGTGTGTGTAACTGATGTGTTTGAGTGTGTGTGTGTAACTGATGTGTTTGAGTGTGTGTGTGTGTGTGTGTGTGTGTGTGTAACTGATGTGTTTGAGTGTGTGTGTGTGTGTGTAACTGATGTGTTTGAGTGTGTGTGTGTGTGTGTGTGTGTGTGTGTGTGTAACTGATGTGTGTGTGTGTGTGTGACTGATGTGTGTGTGTGTGTGTGTGTGTGTGTGTGTAACTGATGTGTGTGTGTGTGTGTGACTGATGTGTTTGAGTGTGTGTGTGTGTGTGTGTGTGTGTGTGTGTGTGTGTGTGTGTAACTGATGTGTTTGAGTGTGTGTGTGTGTGTGTGTGTGTGTGTGTGTGTGTGTGTGTGTGTGTGTGTGTGTGTAACTGATGTGTTTGAGTGTGTGTGTGTGTGTGTGTGTGTGTGTGTGTGTGTGTAACTGATGTGTTTGAGTGTGTGTGTGTGTGTGTAACTGATGTGTTTGAGTGTGTGTGTGTGTGTGTGTGTGTGTAACTGATGTGTTTGAGTGTGTGTGTGTAACTGATGTGTTTGAGTGTGTGTGTGTGTGTGTGTGTGTGTGTGTGTGTGTGTGTGTGTGTGTCAGTATCGTCTAAACAATAAACAAAGAGCTCATGACTCACACTCACAAACTGACTTACACCGACACACACTACATAGTGTGTAAGAGTCATAAAGCTGCAGCAATAATGTGACGCTACAGAAAAACACACAAAATGAGTCCATTAGAAGCGTTTGTCAAGTTTTTACTGAAATTCATTTGATGATGTAGTTATTAACATAATTTGAGTCTGCATACAGCTAATATACAAATTTCATAAGGCAATAAATGTGAAAACATACAAAATGTAAACAAAGTTGCATACAAATGATTTTCAGTCCTCAAAGGCACAATTGTAATTATATTAACCATTTTCTCAAGTATTGGGATAAAAGAGTGTTTTGTTTGATAAGACTAACTTGAGTAACAAACAACTATTTGAAGGCAACAGAACACCAGAGTAAACACAGTGACGTCAGTCTGAGAGAGACACACACGCGTCGTTCAGATGAGATCATCGTCCGGTGACGTCACGCGTCGACACACACACACACACACTCACGCCGTCAGACACTGAAGTGTTTCACATTATACTGTGACGTCTGAGGGGATCCTGAACTAACCGCACTTCTCTGACTGTATCTGCGGCAGAACGATGTACTAGAGTACGGTTCAGAAATCAGCACATATCATCCAGACGTGCGTCAGTGAAATCTAGCAGTCAGTAAATGAAAATACTGTCTTGTTTATCTAACATGATAATTCTGTGGAACTGCTGAAACCAAATGACTTCCTGTAATCTTTAAACAGTTTTGCTCAGCTTTCCAGTGTCCTTCCCAAAAATACACAATATTATCATTCGTTAATTTGAAAATCGTATAATACTGATAAAACCTTGAGAATAACAAGATCTGCAATGATATTAATATCTTGTGCAAAAGCAGCACATCATTAGTTATCCGGCACAGCAGTTATGAATGTGTTTATCGATACATTTCATCAGAATGTAACAATTTAGCAAAGTATCATCTCCATTCAAACGGAGCAGCTTGAGATTATATACGTGTGAAATAAACCTCATATATAAAGTCCAGCAACATGTAAACGTCGTCATTCCACTGTTTAGGAAATGTTTTCATCGAACAGAGTCTCTGCGTACCTCATGAATGAATACTGATATTTTGAGTCAACGCTGACCCATTTTAGGGGAAGTTACTGTAAAACATATTTCAGACCCACAAACCTTCGTTCCGCAGCGCTGGAGCTCCGCAGGATCGGTGAAGCTGGAGTGTGTCTGCAAGCGTGGCGACGTCCTCGTGTGTGTGTGTGTGTGTGTGTGTGTGTGAGGACATCACACTATGAGCGAGTCTCTGCTCAGAAGAGTGCTCTGTTCAAAGAGAGGACAGAAGAGTGAGCAGAAGGAGCGCGAGCCGGTCGGGCACAGCGGGTTAGTGTGGTCAGGCAGTGAGAGCGCAGAGAGTCGCAGGTGAAGCGCTGTCAGTGATTATTCTGGAATTATTAGGACTGGACGCGTTACATTACACAGAAAAAGAAATACGAAATATAAAAGCTGCATGATTCTCCGAGTGCACTCAATAAGATTTCCATCTGTATTTATGAACACAAATGGAGCTTCTGCGGGAGTCTCTGGTGAGCGCATCTCATTCAATGATGACGAGAAGGTCAAATGATTGTGTTTGTACAAAGCAAAAGGCAGAGAAAGCGTCTTACAGTGGACGCCTGCGGGCGAGACGAGGCGTAACGGAGTTTCTACAAACCGAAGGACGGGTGGGAAGATCTTCTGCAGATCGATCACTCGCCCGCAGTGAAGCAAACTCTACATTTACTGTCTTTCATGATTTATTTTTGCTACACACATTTTATCAATGCCTGACCTTTGAATATTTCTTTTTCAACATTTCTTAGTGCTTTGAGGGACCGTTTCTGTCGTTAGTCGTGTTAGAGTTCATACACTGTTTTAGCTGTGATCCAAACACATTTTGGGGAGGAATTAAGCAGCAAGCAGGCAGAGATGTTTGATTTTGTTCTTGTTACCTGTGTACAGGTTATTTTCTGTGGTCAAATCGCGGTGCAAATCGAACCGTGATCGAAAGACCTAGGTCGGAATCAAACTGCGCACTTTGTTCATCAAAAAATGTCTACAAGAGATATGAATGAAATAAATGGTAAGGATGATGACTGCAAGAGGAAATCTTATAGAGTGCTTCTCTGGTGAAACTGGATTCATAATGTTCTGATTTCTCTCTTTTAATTAAGGATCTTTAATTCTTGAGGTCTCTTTTTGAAATAGGAATTTTTCCAATCATGCTACAAATTGTGTTGGAGGGTTTCAGGACTACATACTTCAAATGGCTGAAGACCTTTTCAAAAGCCTTTCTAAGGCTTCGACTGAAGCGGCTTCAACCTCGCTGCTTTTCTTTCACTGCACCAGCGCATCCATTTAGATGCGAGACAAACGCAGACCCGCAGTGCTGTGAGGGGGAACAACAAACTCACACAGAGTCCTACAGATAACTCACCACTTTACGAGGGCGGTTCTGCTCCTCCTGCCCACTCGGCGTAGAGCCGTGACCGGAGCGCGTGTAGCAGAAAGGCTGTTGTCCGGACTCTGCTCCTCGGGAACGCTCCAGTTCCTTCTCTGTGTAGGGTGGCAAGGATTCATTATCCTCTGCCGTCCGCTGGCGAGGCGACTGGTTGCTTGGAGACCTGCTGTGGAAACGCTCACTCGTCTTTTTGGAGCTGTTTCTGGAAGGCGTGTCCGAGTCCTCTTCGGTCCGGCCCAATTTTGAAGAACCGCTCTTCCCAGCTTTAGCTTTACGCTCCAATAAACTGTTGAGAAGGGCATCATCGTAGTCTCTTCTGCTCCCCGTACCACTGGAAGCTCTCTGATCCCGCTCTCGTGGATCCCGCTGGGGTTGATCATTGTCCCACGTGTCCCGCCTTTTTCCAGGTAGGGGCGGAGGGCTGGGCGGGCGTCTCACCGGACTGGCCTTTGGAGAGTAACGTTTGGAACAATAAAATGGATAGCGATCCCGTTCTAGCTCCCGTTCTCGCTCTCTTTCCCTCTCGCGCTCCCGTTCGTGAGCTCTGTAGTCGTCCTCCCTGTTTCCCGGGTCGCCGTGACGTCCTCGCTGCATACATGTCATCGCAAACTCCTCCAGCTCATCCAAAGATCCAGTCCGTCCGCGTTCCAGGAAAGCCTTCCTCTGCAGGTGCTCTGAGCGAGGGTTCCACCTGGAGAGGAAAGTCGTGAACCGATGTCAACTATTAAACCAATCAGTGTGTATTCAGTCAAGCGATGAGATTTATCATATCCTTCTATTACCTGGGGTTGTCATCCGCCACATGATTTCTGTGCTGTGGCTGTCGTGTGTATCTGCCCTCGTGAACGGGAGATAAATCGGTGGTCCGGAGGTCAGCGGGGTCATCGAGGTCAGGGATGGCTGGTAGAGCCTTTTTTTGTACTTGTCGATAGGTCTGACGGAAGTCCGTTTCTGCATCATGTAATGAACTCAGCTCGGACATACTGCAGGCTGCAAACGAGCAGAAATCAGCATCTCTGAGGGACAACCTCTTTTCATTCTGTGCAAATTCTTACCACAATTATTTGACATTAGAATATATTTGACATTCATTTCTCCGCTGTTGCTTTTGCGTCTTATCCTCATTTATTCCAGGAACACAAAGCAGAATTTACAGTACTATATGAAAAGGCTGAAGAATGTGGAAAAAAAGTGAAGAATGAAGGACTTAAAGACCACGAGGAATTCAGAGACAAGCATGCAGATCTTCACGCAGGAAAATAGAGAAGAGGAGACATGTGGAGTGTACTGTGCAGTGTAATTCACTGTAGATCGTGCAGTGGATCATGTGCAGTGGGTTGCGTGCAGTGATCATGTGCAGTGGATCATGCGCAGTGGGTTGCGTGCAGTGATCATGTGCAGTGGATCATGCGCAGTGATCATGTGCAGTGTAATTCACTGTAGATCGTTCAGTGGATCGTGTGCAGTGGATCGTGTGCAGTGGATCATGTGCAGTAGATTACGTGCAGTGGATCATTTGCAGTGTAATTCACTGTAGATCGTTCAGTGGATCATGTGCAGTGGATCGCGTGCAGTGGATCATGTGCAGTGTATCATGTGCAGTGAAATTCACTGTAGATCGTGCAGTGGATCATGCGCAGTGATCATGTGCGGTAGATTCCGTGCAGTGGATCATGCAGTAGATCGTTGCAGTGGTCAAACGGCATCGGGAATGGAGTTTGTGTCTTACTGTCTCGGCTGCTGCTAAGCGTCTGAGACGGGTTGAACTGAGCGAGCTGCTTCTCCACGTACTGCAGCACCTTCAGAGAGCTCTGATCTGACACCGACTGCAGATGGAAACCACTCCGCACTACAGGAGATACATCATGTGTTTGTGCTGTAAGAATATTGTTTTTGATAATTCGGGAAACAGACAGGCCATTTTAAAATAGTCCTGAATTCTGATTAAAAACTATTTTTTGCAAGCAACATATAAACCACAATTTTATTTTTATATATACTAATACAAATATATACTATATATTTTTAGCTCCTGCTTGTGGGAGAATATGTGGACTAATATTGGATGTTAAATTATTATATTATTTCAGGGGTCGAGTGACTCGATCTGAGCTCGAAGAACCGTCAGAATTTAATTAAACTGATCAAGAAGGAGCAGGAATGTAATCGAAAGACTGAGACTAAGCAGCACTTTATATTTGCTCACTCTATCATTGTTGTCAGTCGATTTACATGAACATTTATAACTTTATGTGGCCTGTATGTATTTAATATGACACACTGCGAAGTGAAGTTCAGCTGTATCACCTTCAACTTTATATGTTTGAATGTCAGAAGTGTGTTTTGAGTTATTAAAACGCCCCACATTCTGCACTCTTCTGTGGTAAAGCTCTGAAATACCGCGGTGGTCAGAACTATTTAATAATGTGCCAGTAAATCATGTTGTGGTTTTGGAGCATCTAACATGGTCACAAACAGACTTTTACCAGCAGTGAACACTGACTCTAGTGCACTCACCCGCCGAGCCGTTGTGCTCCAGTGATGGTGCAGTGGACAGGTTTGGGTCAATGAGGGACGGCGGGGCGATGGGCATCATGGTGGGCATCCCAGGTATGTAGTATGGAGGGAACATGGGCACTGGTGTGGGAACTGCTGTCTTGATCCCCTTTCCTGCTTCATACACTATTCGAGAGCGAGACAAAAGTCATGTGGCACAATAACCAGACTACTTGAAAGAGTCAGACGTCAGAACCCGGTTCATATGCAACACTAGTATGTAGAATATTCTAGACGCTCATGTGGACAGGTGTGTTTGCAGTACTCACGGTGTCGAGGGCAGCAGCAGGTCTCTGGGCAGCAGCAGCATCTCACGTAACAGCAGCATGAATGAGGGCAACACTGACACCAGCAAACACCCACCAGCAGGATGACCAGAGCACTGCCCACGACCACAGCGGCCACAAACACCCACTCTAGCAGAGAGAACACGGGCGCGGTCAGTACGCTGTGTGCTTCAGTGAGCCGGACACACATGCAGTGACGCTCTGAAACAGGTCAGCTGGAAATCCAGCGGGAATACAGTGAACTGCATTTCCAAAACCGCTGTCCGACGCAGTGTGAAGTCTAGTGTGTACGCTCACAACTGCTTCATTTAGCATCAGTTCTAATCATGGAATATTAAAAACATCACAAATGTACATTTTTAAAGGGGACCCATTATGCAAAATTTTGAACATAAATGTGTGTCGACAGTGTGTGAACACAATCATCCTATAATGATAAAAATCCACCCCCTCCTTTTTTTTAATCCTCAAAAATCATAAGCAGCGTCTCAGAATAAGCCGTTTGCAGTTGTGATGTCACACTATAGGCCCCGCCCACGATGTCTTATCCTGCTGTTTACATTCACAGATAAAACTGACCCTTTTCACAGACTGTGAAAATATCGTAAATATCGTATATCCTGCAAAGTTTTTTATATTTTCATTTTTAAAAAAACGCAGATACATTTATATCACTATACTTAGTATTATATTACCTTTGCATCAAATTACAAAAATCTAGTTAACGCTGCTGTGAGGGCGTTTCTAATCAGCGGCTGTGGGAGTGACGGTTAAAATGACATCTTTCTCTCTTCTGAACGCCGTTATCAATCGCTCTCTATTTTTTTTTCTCTTTTTGAAAGTTTATGAAAACACTATCGGGGAGTTTTTCTTTTGCTATTTGAGCAAATGGAAACACAAAAAATATATTTAATGTGTTTTCTCATTGGTGTGATAATCAAAACCAAACAGAGTATCTGAGGCTGGAGTTGTACAGGCTCCGCCCTCTTCTGGAAAGTGGGGCGGGGAGCAGCAGCTCATTTGCATTTAAAGATACATGCACTAAAACAGCATGTTTTTCCTTCCACTCAAAAAATAAAATAAAAGTATAATTAATGATCTGTGGGTTATTTTGAGCTGAAACTTCAGACACATTCTGGGGACACCAGAGACTGAAATTACTGTACATCTTGTAAAAAGGGGCATAATAGGTCACCTTTAAAGCCAGAACATCTCCGCTATATTGGACAAGGGGTTTAGTAAATGGATGGATGGATGCAGTTAGCAAACACGTGTGATATTAAACACTACATTTAAATTACAACTTGCATTCCAGTCTATTACAGGAGATTCATGCCGCACATCTCAACGAGGAATGTGTTCCACAATCACTCCAAATAAATCACTCCACGAGGGAATGTCAAACACATTTCCAGCCCAAAAAATGTCTCTGGTTTTCATGTGGAACTCATTCATCATGATTTCGTCAAAAAAAGAATTTCAAATATGTGAAATGCAGTAGCAGAGTTCAAAATAAAAGTCCATCACATGAATTAAATCTTCATTTAAAGCCACAACAGCACTTTATCAAGCAGTTAAACATGTTAAATCTTACTAATGGGCCTCAGGGCAGTTTGTTCAGTGTTAGTGAGTGACGAGAAGATCAGATTCAGACTGCGGAAGTCAACAAACTCACAAACACACAATCTGTGTATCTGAACACACACATTCTCAGGAAACGGTGCACTTTGAAAAGGTTACGGTTGAACTACTAGAAGTACTATTACTGCCAAAAGGAGACACAAGATAATCCAATCAAATATATCAAGATGTATCAAATCTCATTCATCAGAAGTTCAATATCTGTGATTTCTTCCATGTTTTATTGGAACATTCCATAGGCATAATGGTTTTTATACTGTATAAACTGTATATTCTCGTCCCTAACCCTAAACCTACCCATCACACAAAACTTTCTGCGTTTATACATTTTCAAAAACAACTTGATGTTTTCCTCATGGGGACCAAAAAATGTCCCCATAAGGTCAAAGATTTCTGGCACTGCCGCCCATGTGTGGACTGATTGATTGACTGATTGATGACAGATGATCAGGAACGAACACTCTTGGAGTCGAACACAGCAAACATGCGGCTGGACGTGACATGATATTGGTTCAGCAGGGAAACGAGCCTCCGTTGCATTTAGGATCCGTTTCCAGCTGATTCGACCCGAACGATGAAACGTCACACGGTCCGGGTGAACTGGATTATTCAGATGTTATCACATGATCCGTTACAGCGTACGGTGATCCAACAGCAGGTTTGTTAGTGTAATGCTTTACAGCTGATTATCAGGAAATGACATCACAGGGGAATTAAAGAATTAGAAACAGGAAGTGAGGCGGCTCAGACAGGAAGGGCTAGGGTTAGTGTGCGTTTGGGAGCTCGTACCTGGAACAATCTCCACATTTAAGCCAGGCAGAAGATCATCGGTCAAACCTGTCTGACCTGGAGAGACAGACGAGAGAGAGAGAGAGAGAGAGAGATGGAGGTGAAGCAGAGCGTGAGCGCTGAGGAAGAGGAATCATGTGCAAACAGAGAGAAGATCAGCTGAAATGTGAGCAGAAACACGAACGATTGAAAGATTCGCTCTGAACTCTCAGTCTCTTCTAGTCTCGGGTTTTTTCAGCAGTTTTCTGCAGAAAGCAGCAGCAACACATGATTCCAGTGCTGATAACCAAACATCTGATCACTGCTTTCACACAAACAAAAGCAACATGTAAACACGCTGAATCCTTCCAGATGCTTGTTCAGATGTCTGAATCGGATCAGATCTGATCGAGTCTTTTAGACCTGAACTCACTGTACTGCTGTTTCTAATCTTCAGTGAGGAGGTGTTTGTCTGAACAAGAGTCTGTAGAAACATCAAAGTCGAAAGCTTCCTCGTGTCTGATCCTCGCGGTCAAAGAATCGCTGACACTGAACAACATTACTCTCATTTATCAGCAGACAAAGAGGCATTTGAGACACAAAAAATGTTCCCAATGGAAGTTTTGCTTTGGTTTTGTTCCACCTCGAAATATGTAATTTTCTTGAAACTATTAATCCAAATAAATCCGTTCCTTCAGCTATAACTGATTTCTCAAAAATATCTCGCGGTTCTCCCCTCAACCCAATACTTGTTGCACACTTTGTTATTTTACTTCAGCTCATTTTTCAGTTTGCTCTTGATCCATCGTTTAATGAAGCTCTACTGTAATCTGAAGGCAGGAGCTCTGATCGCTCACAGGAAACAGGAAAGACCTCCTGTGCTGCTCGAGGCTTAAAGCACAATCCGTTAGGAATTCTGTCTGTCCGGGATCTGTGTCACTGATAAACCCGCTGACTTTCATTGTATGTAAAAACAAAAGAGAAACTGAAGTTGTGTCTCAAATGACACATTTATACACTATGTACTCAAGCGTGTAGCGTGTGAGTTTTATAAGGTTATTTTGTCATTGGGTCTGTTAGCTCCGCCCCCTCCACAGTCGAGTGACATTCCCACGCCGTTAATGAAGTTCATCATGCAGGTATTTTCTATCTGGACTGTTCAGTGTGAACACACTTATCACACTATTTACTACACAGCGTCACAGAACAGTGCAGAAGTGTGCAAACTGAGAGTGTTCCACAGAAGAAAGAAAGTCAAACCGGTTTGAATGACGCGAGTGTGAATGATGGCAGAATGATTAATCTCATGCAGGACGTCACAGACTGATATCTGGTTGAAGAGATTCTTGTCAGATGTTGAGAGTGTTTTCATAATTAGCTTTAGGGTATCAAAAAAGATACACTTTAAAAAGAAGATATTATTATTATTATTTACCTGATCAGGTACTGATGAAGTATCATTATTGTACTTCATTTAATTGATGCTCTGTTATGAGAATGAGATTTTGCTTTAATTACTGTAATGAAATCGCTCATCTTTCACTGCTGCTTTTCTTGACTGACATCTTTAAATTTAGTCCAGGCAGCTCGGCTTCATTCTGTCAGAAACACGGAGGAGATTCTGGCTGTAAACGAACTTCTGTCCTTGAGATGAAGGGTAAATCACTCGACGTCTCTGTCTCCATTCATATCTGCACAATGAGTCTCTGCGTCACGCTGCGCAGCTGGACACCGAACGCCTCGCCGTCGCCATGGCAGCGCATGATTCTGCTCTTTGTGTGGTCAGACGTTGTGATGTACATTATATCACCGATTAGTGTTCTGCGCTAAACAGTGCATTACTGTAAGAGAAGAGCGGTCAAATAAATAGATACATTTATATTTTTCATAAATATTCACAGTATCAATAACTACAAATGTATTTTTATATTATTGGAACATTAAATCTAGGATTTAATCCACACATGTATTTAATGTTGGATGAACAACATGTTCTGCATACAAGCAACAAAACATTGATTCAGTTCTTCATTCAAGACACTAAAGGCGTGACAACATCTACTAACATGAGCGAAAGCGTCCAAGCTGATCTCTGCGATCTAAACACAGAGCAGTGAATGTAGGGGTCACGACCCGTGAATCAGTTCAGCTTTTCATGTGTTTCACAGTCGGATCGGCAGAATAAAGCTGAGAGACTTTCAAAGCCAGCATTATATCAAAGGAGCATTTTATGATCAACACTGAAATATTGACTCTTGGTGAACTTCTGAACTTCTCTAACCGCAGAAAACATGAATACAACGATTATACTTCACAGACTGAACATGTGACCGTCAGCGGGTGATGAAACTGTCAAACCCTGAGCGTGATTCTGTTCTCAGATCATTCTGTCAGTCAACTCGATCGCTGTCAGAAGAGAGGAACTTCATCACGACAGGTTCAGATCAGGGTCAGTGTCAGTGTCGAGTCACCGAAGCTTGTTTCCGCCACACAGTACAAAGATAATTCTGACTTTATTTCTCAGAATTGTGAGATATAAACTTGCAATTGTGAGAAAAAAAAAAGGCAGAATTGTTTTTGTTTTTATTCCGTGGGGAAACAAGCTTCCGCAGGTTTGAGCTTGACTGGATCAGGGAGAAGGTCAGCGTCAGGTGACTCATTTCCTGTCGTGAGTGTGTTTGTTTCCTGTGAGCGCTCACCCAACACCAGCAGCTCCACGTGTGCTTCATTCTGACCCTCCAGATCATCAGAGATCACCACTTTACAGTAGTAAACGCCGCTGTCGCCCCACTGCAGCTCACCGATGCGCAGGTCAGCCTCTGAGAGACGGAGAGACAGATGAACAGAGTAATGCTTCAAACTGTGCACATGCTTTCCACTGACAGTTATTTGTGGTCCTGGATGCTGATTGGTCAATCCAGAATTAAGAAAATTCTGTCATCATTTTCTCACCGTAACGTCATTCCAAACCCACAAGACTTTCATTCACAAATGAAGAATTTTATTAATGACTCTCAGAGATGAAAGGCTCAGGGCTGCTGAACACAAATAAAGATCAATATAGGGTATAAAGGTCACATAAAGGTCACAAAAACTAACCTCACTGCTGTCTGAGCTTCTGTCTACTATATCTGATCACTGTTTATATGTGAATAAAAGCCTAAATTAAATCTGTTCATCATAAAGCGACTGTCTCTTTAGAAGACATGGATTAAATCATGGATTTATTTTCCTCTCTTTATGAATGTTTTGAAGCGTCAGAGTTTTTGGGTGAACAGATTTTCGATGGAGGAACAGAAATCTCTTAGATTGAATTAAAAATGTCTGATGAACGAAAGTCTTACGGGTTTGGACCGAAACGAGGGAGAGAATTTTCATTTTTGTGTGAACTGACCCTTTCATAATGACTCTAACATCACGTTCACATGAGACGAGTGTAACTGAACACTGATCTTGACTGTGTTGAATTATCTTTAATAAATCATCATGAACATGTAAAGCTGACGGTCTCTTCACATCATACTCACAGTAAACTAAAAAAATCACTCTTTACAGTCAGAAAATGACTGCTGGATCATTGTGAGGAGTTGTAGTGTCAGATGAGGGAGGGATTCGGTCATTCCTGCGGCCGCTGGAGCGAGTAAACAGACTAATTTCAGGAAGAGGAAACCGTCGGTACAATGAGCAGCACTTCCTGTGAGGAGGGAGAAACTGGGTGCGTCTCAATCAGCTGGACGTACACGAACCGGTCAGTAGTAAGGACCCGGACTCACTGAGGGACACCGATGACTCTATTTCCCGTGTTTCTGACTTTATTTTTTGAACGTTAAAGGAAAATTCCATTTTATCATTCTTCAAACATTATGAAAACGTTACTTTTGAAACAAATAGTAACATTTAAAAAATGTTAAACGAACGTCCAACTAAAATGTTTCAGAAAAAAACATTCCTTGAACGATGTATAAATGTTTTGAGAAAATTTTTAAAGACCAGATAACTTTGAACAAACGTTCTATTAATGTTACTGTAAGAACGTTCAGATCCCACTGATATCAGCCTGCCGTTCCCATGATGCCTCAGGCCCAAACTCAAACCGTCCAAGTTTGACTGTAAATCACTGTGTGTGTGTGTGTGTGTGTGTGTGTGTGTGTGTGTGTGTGTGTGTGTGTGTGTGTGTGACTCCTGGGAGAAGCACAAAAATCCCTCCCGTTTCACACAGTAAATGTGAAGCAGTATTTCAGCTCTGAATGAATGCTGGGTAAATGTGCTGCTATCAATCGTGAGCGCCTGTCTCGCGCTTCTATTCAAACTCTGACGAGCCTCTGAACGCTTCAGTCCACTAACAGCAGCAGGATCTGAGTCTTCTGTCAGATCTCAAAACTCTTCGTACACTTCACATCTGACCTTCGACTCAAGTTCACTGAAATAAACCATTAGAGGTTTAAAAAAATCTATATTCTGAACTTGATTCAGTAGAGCAGCTTTTCAATGCTCAAACTTACAGACATCTACAAGCTCAATTCAACCAGAAATCATCATTCGTCATCATTTACTGTCTTCTTTCTTCAGTGGAACACTAAACGAAGATGTCCACTGAAATTACGACACACAAGGACGATGACAGTAATGATGAAGATATAGGTCTAAAAATCATTCTCATATCATTCAATCATTCATAATGATAACGGCGCAGAGAGACATCGTTGGGATCACTTTCAGAATGATTTTTTCCACTTGATGAATGATAAAAACATTGACAGCCAATCAGAATCCATCCTGCTTTCAAGAGCCTGAGCATTTAAAGAGACAGACGACAAAACAGCAGCACTTATAATAAACAGAGCGATATCGTGAGCTGATATAGTTATCATTATTGAACGGCCTTGAAGGGATAGTTGACCCAAAAATGAAAATTACCCCATGATTTACTCACCTTCAAGCCATCTTACGTGTATATGACAATGGACATGTAATATCCCGGACGAGCCCCCAAACACGTATGTAGTCTTCTTTCAGACGAACACGATCTGAGTTATATTTAACTTCCAAGCTTTATAATAGTAGTGAATGGGGGTTAATAAAGACTCCAGTGGGGTAATAAAGGCCTTCTGAAGTGAAGCGATGGGTTTTTGTAAGAAAAATATCCATATTTAAAACTTTATTAATAACTAGCTTACGGCCCGTGAGGTGATGTGTGACGCAGATGAAGGAGTATCGTAACGCCTCTCACGGTTCAAACACACTCAAGCTCCTCTTTCTCTTACATCATTTCTCTTTATAAATTATCGTTTTAGACTTCTAATTCATGACCGGTGTTTTGTTTTGCTCTATCCTCTGTGCTTCTCCGTTCGACATTACGTCATGTATCAGGTCAGAGGTCACTCTTCCATCGCAAATCGATGCGTACGGCCGTCTGCACGAAGCTATAGTTATAGTTAATAATGTTTTAAATATTTATATTTGTCTGACAAAAACCCATCGCTTCACTTCAGAAGGTCTTTATTATCCCACTGGAGTCGATTACTGTTATGATGGATGGATGCGCTTTTTTGGACTTCAAAATCTCACCTCTCATTCACTCCCATTATAAAGCTGCATCACTATCTTCTTTCAGACGAACACAAACTCTTCCAAAGCCAGAACATGTTTAAATATGTCTCAGATAGTGTTTGTCTGAAAGAAGATAGTCATATACACTTGGGATGGCTTGAGGGAGAGTAAATCATGGGCTCATTTTCATTTTTGGGTGAACTATCCCTTTAAGAAGTCAAAATTAAGAGATAAAAAGTTGACTAATTTCAACTTATGTCAAAATTGAGACTTTAAAGTCACACAAATCATCGTTTGACTTCAGATCTGCTGAGATACCATCATGTTTCATGGAGCAGGACAGTCTCGGAGCAGAAGACTCATCGACTCACTGTTGATGATGGAGATGTCTCGGCCCTTGTAGTGCTCGGCGAGGGTGATGGACGATCCCTGTCCAGACGCCACGATGCGCACCGTCCGGCCGCTGTCCCCGCAGTCCAGGTGAACGGAGGAGCCGAGCTCAGAGCCGTGGACGGCCAGCGCGTCGGGGAAGCGGAAGGCGTCGCGCGTGCGATCGCGGCAGTAGGACTTGTACCACCACTGGATGACCGGAGTCTGCGAGGAGACGCTGCTGTACTGACACGGCAGAACCACCGACTGGAAGAGCATCGCGAAGCGCCGCTCGTCACGAACTGAGACCTGCACGGCCTCGGACCGCGACACCGCTGAAGACATGAAGACATGAGCACACACATTATATCACAAATCAACCACAGTGGAGTGTGTGTTTCTGTCTGCTGCTCTCTGTCATCATCATCATCATCATCATCATCACTGATTCAGCAGCAGCTACAGAACTCACTATATATTTGACTTCCATTACGAGACACATTTCTGAGGGAAACCGGATAAACGTAGGGAGGGACTTGATGTTATCCGCTTTATCAGTTCATCACAGCGATTATGAGCGTTCAAATGAAGCAGTGACTTCTGCAGTTAGGAAACAATTAATGATGATTTTAGACTGAAAATTACAGTATGATTTTATAGTACAACAATCTCACGTCAAAATATTGAGGGAAATTTGACTCCACATGAACAAGGTGAACATTTGAAAATAGATAATGAAACTATGAGCAAACACATTCCATACACCGCACCCCCCCTCCAGACACACACACACACACACACACACACACACACACACACACACACACACACACACTTGAGTGTTTTCTCTGAGCTTCTGAATATCTGCTATCAATCTGGTCAGTGAACAGAAGAGTTTTCTCTCTCTTTATAAACAAACACACACCCAGAAACAGCTGCTTTAAATTTGACCTGCGGGATTCACTCAGAAGACAGCAGCAGGGAGTGTTCACTAGTAAGGGAGCAGACCATGAGTTTGATAAGAAAGGGTTTCAGATTTAGGGGTTTATTTATTTATTATTATTTATTTATTTATGTATTTTACTTGAGAGGCTTTTTTTGTATTTCTTTCTTCCTTCCTTTCTGTCTATCATCTGCTGTGAGGTAAAAGTAAAGTGATGGTTTAAGGAGAGATGGGAATCTCATCTCTTCCAGTAAACAGTGTGGAGGAACAGATCTGCAGTAGATGTTCAGTGAAGCTGCTGATTACAGACATCAACACACATCATTACACTGGTTCAGCTCAGAAACCTCCACAAACACAGAGGTGTAAGTGCTTTGTAAGCAGTTTTACACCGTTACCATGGTAATCAAACAACTGCTGTAACAGCTTTAACTGTTTCAACACCTGAAGATGATCATTAATGCTGGCATGTGTAACATTCAGCTCACTTTCACGCACTACAAATACACCAAAATAAACACTGAAATGAAGGTGAATCACATGAAGTGAATGTGCTGATAAAGCTGCTAAGAGCCGCTTAACTGTTACTAAATAACTCAAAGAATCGCAAACTAAAGCTGGTGCAGTTACTGGACTGTAAACAGAGAAAACAACCTGCTGCTGCTGCAAACTTCCCCAAACTCTCAGAAAGTGACGCACCTGTGAACGCCATGAGTGAAATCCAGCATCTGACGACTGAAATCCGTATAAATTGTTCGGTTTCGTGACCCGTCGCAGAATCTGGGCCGTGTTTTTCTCGTGTTTTTCGCTTCATCTCCCGTCCGTCTGATCTGCGTCTCGTGAGTAACGGGTCTGAGCTAAAGGAGGCGCGCGCCACCCTCACGCGCGCGTTACCGAGAACTTTCGAGGAGGGGTTCTATTTTCAACAAAATTACACACTTTCATTATTACATATACAGCCACTATTCATTATTATATACAATTACATAAACTATACAAATCTAAATGACATAACCAATAAATATCTGTAAGAAATGTTGTATTCAGTATTTCAATGTTCCCGTTACATGAACAGCTTTTACTAATCCACACTAAACCGGTTAAATCGTTAAAGATCATCATGATAGTCTAAAGCATAGATTCAACAGAAGTTTGATATTAGACTTGAATCAATAATGATTTCGCCCTCTATCGGTGTAGTACGTAGTGGAGACTGGAGACCGGGGCATGTTGTCACACGCTCTGTCACGTGCTTGTTTTGTCTAGCGCTGGATTTTTAACACATAACGGGTTCAAAACTTACTTGCTTGTTTGTTTTTTCTTAAAATATGTTTTACTGTCTTTTAATTAAACACGAGGGTCATATGGGTTAGATTTCCAGGAATGCATGAACCAGAAAAATATATTGTGACTGTAAACGCAAGTCACTTTGGTTAAAAGAGTGTCTAATGATGGTAATGATGGTAGATTTGATCTGTACTCAAAAAAAAACAAAAAAAAAAAACATTATTATTCAGTCATGTTGCCTGTTTTATATGTTGTAATTTTATACAATTTATTTAATGTTTTTCAAATGTATTCTTTTTAAATCCGTGTCACTAAACAGCAGGTTCCCATTAGGGTCTTTCGCACAGAATAGTTCTAGGAACTCAGTTATAGGAATTAGCCACTAGGATAGTTCCCCAAAAACTAATTTCTTCCCTGGACCATGTTCCTGTTTGCATTCGCACCGGAAATAGGAACTCCGAAGCGGCGTCTTTAAGCGCGGCACTAAAACCAGTGGATGGAGGACGCCATGACCGGAGCTGTGATTGTTGTGTGTCGTGGGTTTCGTGATAATGGAGATGGAATGTAAACGCATAATTTACGTGACTGAAAGAGCAGTCAGTGGGGTTAAGAGACGAAATCTCCTATGACAACTTTCACTATTGAATTCAGTCCCTGAAAGATCCATCGCATGCCCACCCAGAGTGGGCTTTGTGGGGGGAGCCATTACCTCTCCCCAAGACCCTGATGGCCTGATTCAGTCAGCAAAGCACTGGGGAACACCCTCCAGGAGGGCTGCCGGATCCGACTTTGACCGGGAATGAGCCACCTTCTCCGGGCTGGAGGAGGACCTCGGAGAACCAACCGGTCAGCTTTGGCCTTTTCATAGCAACATTGAAAGCTCAGCTGATCATAGCTGTACAGGGTGGGTTTTTATTTGTCATCTCCATAAATATATCTAGCAGTAGAGCTAATGCAAGGGCTAGAAATCAATTTATCCTTTGCAGAAACTTCCTTGTCATTGTGGAGAATGCAGTTCATGGTCATCCATTCAGAGCACAGGTAATTACACTGGCTGCTCTTCCCGTTTCCAAGACGAGCGAGAATTAAACTTACTCTGCCTTGTCTGGCCGTAACAATTTATATTGAGTGCTCTGCCCAGTTCAGACAGTCAGAGCAGCTGTTAGTGTGCTTCAGAGGCCGCACTAAAGGGCACCCGGTCACAAAACAAAGATTGTCCTGCTAGATAGTGGACACCATTGCATTGGCTTATACTTCGATATAAGTGTGAGAGCACACTCCACCAGAGGCACGGCGTGGTTCTCTCTGTTTAGCTGGGCTTTGACCTCTGAGTGAGTTCAACCCACGAGTACCTTGCCTTGATTCAGTATGGCTTCAGCATTTGGAGAAAAAGGAGTTTGTCCCATCACGTCTATCGACACAATACATGTTCCCGTTATCTCGGGGAACCAAAGTCACGTTAGTAACAGAGTACGTTCAGCAGCTGTTTCGTAACACTTGAAGGGTTTTGTCTATACAGAAACTGACTAAAAATACCACCACACTGAGAAATATTGAGTAAAAACATGCCTTTAATAATGTCATATCTTAGAAAATAAACAACATCAGAACATACAATGTAATGTACAAATTAATCAAAATAATAAAAATTCAAATCATAAAAACTACATGATCTTCTCTATGTTGATCAATACATTTATGTCATATACAGGAAAATATGATTCCCATGACATGATCCAAATTTACTGTTTAAGAATAATTACATTTACTAACATCTTAAATTAAAATAGACTGGTGCAAAACTCACAATCAACAAGAACATCAGGGACGCTTTTCATCACATTGAATCATAATGCACAGATGTACAGAGAGAAGCTGCTGGACGACAGATGACCAGCTGTAAATGGGTTAGTTAGGCCACTAACCGCTGCAGTCCAGCTTCACGTTCGTCACATTTTAAAACAGAAGCCTGAATGTTAAATGAGCTGCATGAGGAACTTTGGTGAAACCAGTTATTCTGCCAACACAAGACATATGCTTGAATGTTTTATTTTGAAACAATACAAAAAGAAAGCGAAAATAGATTGAAATAAACTTAAATCTAATAGATTCACAATTTAGTCCTATAAATGAATATTGAGGTTAAAAAGACTGTAAAAACCCAGAAAAACCAGTTGAAACATCAACAGAGACAAACAAGAGTCATAAAAATACAGAAACCCTCTTAAATATGAGGGGCTTTCAAACACAGGCCTTTCACAATACATGAACAGCAGTAAAATCAAACAATACAGCTCATCAATCCCATCATCCATCTGACACGCCATTATCAGGGCATTCACATTTGATAAAACAGCCACTGCGTTGATGGTTTCTCCAGAGAAAGATTCATTAAAGCCCCTTTATTCTGCCAAATCTCATATTCAGCATATGAGGATGGAAAGGTTTGTTGTTGTCATGCTTTGGTAAATCTGAATCATGACATTAAAAGTCACAGTTATGACTCCCAAGAGCACAGAATGGTGACGGATGCTGATCTAAACTAGAGCGACGTAAAAGTCGCATGAATTCATATTCGGCTGCTCAGATGAGATCACATTAGTCGACTTTAATGCTCGTCGCTGGTCCTATAGAGGGCGCAACAGGATAAGAAATCTTTGAAATCCACATTTACGCTTTGTTTCCAAATGGTTAAAATGACAAATAAATGCATACTCCGAGAGCGCTCCATAAGACGTGTGTTTATACCATCTGGATGCTTAACTTAAACGGGAGAATTATAAACATCTTATTGTACAGGTAAGTTAATCGCCGTTCTAAACTAAAGCGTGCCGCATTGTAACGCACACAATGTACATCACACGCAGCAAAGATTTAAAAAAAAAAATAGATCACATTGTAAAAAAATAGGACCTGTATTGAATTTAGGACCACATATAGAAGTGGCCCTAATCAGAATTGAAAAATCAGATTCCACGTGGTTTGTGCCGTTCAGCAAAAAAATGGGCCACATTTGCCTTGCCTTTGAACGTAGCCTAAGTGTGTCAATTCCGACTTTTCATCTCATTAATATGACTATCATATTTTAAACTTGTTATGTCAAAATTATGATTTACCAAAGCATGATTACTTTCTGATGAATGGGCTTCGATCGGTGTCTGAACTCAGTATCTCGGGTCTTTGGGTTTATTGGGTTTATTGGGCGGGACGCTGGGAGGCCTGTCGCGGCTGTCGTAGCGCTCGGAGTAATGGTCACTGTCATCGTCGCGATCCCTCCGGTCATCGTAACGGTCTCTGCGGTCATCGTAGCGGTCGTTGCGATCACTGTGGCGGTCTCTGCGGTCATCGTAGCGGTCGCGGCGGTCATCGTAACGGTCATCTCGATCGTACCTCTCCCGGCGGTCGCTGGGATCGTCTCGTCTGTCGGTGTAGTCGCTGCGCCGATCATAGCTCCTCTCGCTGCGGTCGTCTTGCGGATCATGTCTGCCTGCGCTTTTCACGCGGCGTTCTTCCTCGTAGCTGACGTGTTCGTCCGGTCCGTCCACTTTCCCTTCAGGATCCTTGTCTGTGAATTCTCCTCCTTCAGGAGTCCTGCCAAACACAGAGGAATAAAGATTAGCAACCGTTTGGATAGATAGATGAGATGTGTCCATGTTCTGCTGTCGTACCCCATCCTGTATTCCTCAGCCTTTTCCTTCTTCCGACAGCAATAGCAGCAGATGATGATGAGTCCAAAGATAAGAGCCACGGCCACGACGGCCCCAACGATCCCTCCAACGGAGGCCATGCTCATGGACGCTGCAGGAGAAGATGAAGACGGACAGAGAAGAGTTGGTTTAGGTGGTCATGATGACTATAGATCAAAATATGTGAGAAGCTGCTTTTCTTACGTGGCATGACGGCCAGGGTCAGATTACACTTCTCAGATCTGATCTCATTGGTGGACGTGCAGATGAAGAAACCGGACGTTTCTTTGGTGATATTGTAGAGCGACAACACTCCGTTTACTGAGGAGAGACCGACACACACACACATGTGATGCAGGAAAACAAGGTTTAATCATGTATTTGAGCGTCGTCACACATGCGGACACACGTACGGTCGGTGGCTTTGGGCGGGTTCAGCTGAGCGATGTTATTGGTGTCGTATCTTTGCCACTTGTAGGTTGGTGGGGGCGATCCCTTCTCCGAGCGACAGGTCAGGTTGATGTTCTGATAGTATTCTGACACCCCTTCAATCTTGCAGATGGGCGGCGATGGAGGCACTGGAACACAACAGGATCATGGTCAAGATTTCATTCACACGGCTCATCGTAGCATGTGCAACTCTCTGAGATGCTTGATTCTGATTGGTCGGTTGCCATTTCGTATACACAACACTGTATACTGAGGCTCATCCGAGCTCTTCTTTCATGTCTCGGGTATCGCACCGCAGAAGGACGTGTTTCTATCATTTCATACAAACACAGCCTCAGCTATCGACTGTATCTACTGTAAAATTAAGCCAAAGGAATTTATTTTATTATATGCATGGGTTTATAATATAGATTTCTCGATTTTATTGCAAGAATGGCTGTAGCGCCTCAGTTCAAGCGGCCCGTGAGCCGATCATCTCTCCTTCTTTACTAGTAGTTACAGCACCAAATAAACATGAATGAACATCAGAAGGAATGTTGAAAGATAAATAAATAAAGTCATACTTACTTAGGCTATATCCAAATGAATCAATATAGAATCAAATCGAATCGAGATCGAAATCAAAATTAATTGTAAGTTTGTCATTTGAAATCGAATCAAATCTTGAAATGTTAGTAGGCCTTCGGTAATATTGTTGAAGTTTTTGTCTTGATGCTAGAACGATTTATTTGTACATGGTAATGGATTACAAGATAATAAATGGGTGATTTTGAAATGCTTTCTTCTCAAATCAATATTTTATGTCCTCATCTTTATTTATGTGTGAATGTGATACAACTGTACATTATCCCTTAAATGTCTTGTTCTTGTTCTATTTATTTATATAGCACAATTTAAAAGGCAACCGAGGTTGTGCCAAAGTGCTTTACATGGGAGAATAAAAACATACATCGACAACATAAAACACCACATCAAAATAAATTAAAAAAACACATCTAATCATTATACGCTACCAACATTAGGTGTGCTTTCAACAATTTCTTAAATATTGACAGAGATTTGGCGGACCTGATCGACAGAGGGAGCTCATTCCAGAGGCTTGGCCCCATCGCAGCGAATAGCCTTTATATAGGCGCTTTGTTCTACAAGTGAATTTTGGTTCTCTGATCGTAGTGTTCTGGGAGGATTATATGGAATTAAAAGGTTTGCCAAGTATGACGGTGCCTGGTTAGTTAAGGATTTAAACACGAACAATAAAATTCTGTATTTGATTCTAAAACGGACCGGCAACCAATTTAAGGAAACTAACACGGGGTAATTGGTTCATATTTCTTCACCTTCTTTAGTAAACCTTGCCGCAGCATTTTGTACCGATTGTAAGATGTGGCAGTGATGCCAGAGTACAAAGAATTACAGAAATCTAACCGTGATAAAATAAAGGCATGAATTACTCTTTCAAGGTCAGAGTTTATTAAGAACGGTTTTGCTTTAGTTAAAAGACGCAAATTATAAAAACATGCCCGTACCACTGAGTTAATTTGCTTATCTAATTTAAGGTTATTATCAATTAGGAAACCTAAATCTTTTACTGCTGTTTTCAAATATGGCGCCAGTGGGCTCGAATCTAATACATTTCTTGTCGAGTTCTTTAAATGGCTAAAAACTATAACCTCTGTCTTTTCCTCATTCAGCATTAAAACATTTTTTGCCATCCAATTTTTTATGTCCTTTAAACACTCTAGAAATGACTCAACCTAATTTGTGGAATGTCTAATTGGTAAATACATCTGCATGTCGGTCTTGTTTGAACTCGTTTGTTCGTCTAGGCTCAAAGCTGCTCACTAGGAACTATTTTTCTTCTCTGAAGCTTTGCGTTTAATACGCTTAATAAAATATTTAAACTCAAATCACTTTTCATGTTTAATTATTTACTTGTGTGGCAAGTAGTCGTGTAGTCAGACCTGGGGCATGTTCAAGCTCAAACCGGTGCACAACAACGTTTTGCTACGGTTTCCGGGTTGAACGACATGTTTCCTGGAAACGGTGTGCAACGGGTTTGAGATGCGTTTTCTCTTGTTTGGTGGGTGTGTCAGAAATTTTTAGCCCAATCAACAACAACATGTACAGTATATAAACCACGCGGTATTAAAGAGACAGCTCGCGCAATGGGTATGAATGTAACGTACAGTAAAAGTACTATACATAATTATATATTTTGCTATTGCATTTTGGAGTGACACTTTCATAAACTTTTCTATACTCCTCTGATTATATAATGGTAAATATTACAATATCAAAGCACAACAACAGTGATCAGCAATAATGATAGGCCTAATACTCACAATAAAAATAATAAGATCATATAGATCATAACACAGTCTTGGAGGTAAGAAGTGGATTATCCTTCACCTGAAATGTTTGTCTTTTCATCCTGAAATGTGAGGCAAATGTTGGACCACAATAATTAGGAACCACAGTTAAATCCCTTCACTCGATTGGGATGTTCTCTTTTATTCTGGACGGCAAGGGCAGTGACGGTAACATCGAGCGTATTTTGCAGTAGCCTATTAAACATGTATTTATACCGATTTCATCAGGCTCCGACAATTCTTCAAAAAGAACACGTTTTGCAACGTTTTGTCGGGCTGAACGCAGCCCTGATCACCCTGTCAGAGTTTGTTTTGAGATTACAACTGTCTGGATGTACGTTATACCTTTGAGTCATTCCTTGCAAATCAACCAAATTTTGGAAACTTCTCCGGCTCAAATTTTTGATTTTGTTAATATTTTTTCTGTAGAAAGACCAACATAAATAGTGATGAAAGCCAAAATATTAAATGTAACAGATGTATATTTACTGAGTAATCCACTATTTTTGTCAATTTTCACCTGAGATTTGGAGCCAAATTACAGGGGTGCAAAATGACTTAATAAAGATGGCAGCATCATTATTTTATTTTCACACAGAGATTGGTAGATCTATTAGTAAAATCGGTTGACTTTATCAATCTTTGTTTCACTTTATGCCAAAAGTGACAGTTCAAAAATGGGAAAAAGCACTTCTTGTTTTTTGACTCAAAGTTTGCATGCCTGTAGCTCAAAAAGTGTGAAAGATATCCTACAATTTTAAAGACCCTCAATGGATCAATCCCAGAGATATGGAGATCTAAATGCGGCTCCAGGAGTAAATTGATCAACTGTACACATTTTCAGTGATCGAAAACCAAACGTGGTTCGATTTGCACACAGCTGATACTTACTGTGTTTAAAGAGGAATGTCTGAAGAATAAATAATGTTTAAACTAGAAATGTATCTTGTTACCCTCTATCAAAAGAATTTCATAAAACATAACTCTCTTTAAAAGAAAAAAGTATCAGCTGTGTGCAAAGCGAACCACGTTTGGTTTTCGATTACTGAAAATGTATACAGTTGATCAATTTACTCCTGGAGCCGCATTTAGATCTCCATATCTCTGGGACTGAACCATCGAGGGTCTTTAAAATGAAGATACCAAAAGGAAAGTTTCTTAATGTAAAAAGATATTAAGATATCTTTAATACTTCTTGAGTTACAGGCATGCAAACTTGAGGCAAAAAACACAAGAAGTGCTTTTTGCCATGTTTGAACGATAGCATATAATGAAACAACGATTGCTAAAGTCAACAGATTTTACTAATAGATCTACCGACCAACTGATCCTGCACTCACTGCAATGAAAAATCAATCTGTCGCATGACATTTGATCAGATGAGTGGCAAAACATCTTCAAACAATTCCATTCTTCATTCATTCATCAGCATCTCTCTGAAGAGTTCAGTGTGTCTTACCCAAGACTATGAGGTTGGTCCTGTCAGACACAGCGTCCTCTTCATTATCCGTATTCTCAACTTCGCACGCGTGAAATCGTGTGTCTGCGCTAGTGACTCTCAGGAGCTGCAGGTCGGCTTTTCCGTTCTTGATATCATGCACTAGGATCGCCCTGCCTTTATATTTCGGATACACTTTAATTGAAGTGGGACCAGAGTAAGTGACGATCTTAATCTGTGAAAATAACAGCAGTACCACAAGCACAAGAACACACATCAACACGAGCGCTAGTATTAGCATTAGTGATGCTAGATGAAACTGATTGTTAGTTTTCCACTACCGCTGGATCTGTTGTCACATCTGGAGTTGCTGTCCATGTCACTCGGATATTTGCGCCATCTGTTTGGGGTGTAAATTTGCAGGGTATCGTCACATTATCATCCAGGGCAATCTTATATATTGCCTGTGGGATATCTACAGTCATGACTGAAGACGTCTCCTGCACTCCTGTGAAACACACAAACACTCCATGAACTATAGTGAGTTTGCATTTAACACCCCACAAAGATCAGACCACCTCTATACAAGTTAAACTATTAAATATAACACACACACTCAATGTTTTCAACACTGATAATAATCATCAATGTTTCTTGAGCATCAAATCATCATATCAGAATGATTTCTGAAGGATCATGTGACACTGAAGACTGGAGTAATGATGCTGAAAATTCAGCTTTGATCACAGGAATAAATTACACTTTACTATATATTCACATAGAAAACAGCTATTGTAAATTATAAAAATATTTCACAATTTTTACTGTATTTTTGATCAAATAAATGCAGCCGTGGTAAGCAGAAGAGACTCTTTCAGAAACATTTAAAAATCTTCATAATTCCAAACTTTTGGCCGGTAAAAGGACCAAAAAGCTTGAGGCTGAACAAACATATTTGTAAACAGTTATGATGAAAATAAATGTAAATGAATTAGATTTTTACTACTCAAATGTTGTACCTTCACATATCATGAGACTTAATGGAGTTTCTATGTATGTCATATGAAGAACAGATGTTTCTCCTAAATTGCTTCATCAAGAGAATAAAATCTGACATGTATGAGTACAGTATGAGTGTAAATTAATGTGGACAGTTTGAGACATTGTTGAGATCTCCTCTGAAGTGACACAGTAATATTAAGTCTTTTCCTCATCTGAGTAAAACATCTGAGAAACTTCATCTCTCGAGATCATTTCATCGCTGTAGGAGGAAGAGTTGAGATGGAAAGAGTCGATGTGAGTCTGGTGAAGTGTGTTTGCGTGTGAAGCGTTCGGGGCGTTGGCTCAGAGCCGCAGATGCAGGAAAGTGTTTCAGTTCTGTGGAACGACCTAGAGATAAATCAGTTGATTCGGCTGAAAAACTACCGACTGTCGCTTTATTCTGGAAGAGATTGATTAATCATGAGCTTTTATCATTCTATTCCATTCAGAAGCATATGAAGAAACCCAGTGAACACTATTCAAGCTGAAATGAGTCCTGAAGTGATTCTTCATGCTCAGTTTATCTGTTGACGGTCGTGTGTCTGAAGCTCTGCTGGACATGAATCTGAATCGATTGATTCACGAGGATCTGTGCTGATGAGTAAATACACAAATTCACAGATTCAAACAGATTAAAGCTTACTTACCGCTGAACAGCAGACAAATCCCAAATATTCCCAGTATTGCTGCCATCTCTTGGTGTCAGTGTTACAGGTATGAAAGGAACTGCAGGTGTAGAAGACACTGAAACTCACTCAGGAAGTCGAACGGTGAAGTCCCGCCCAGCAGCGAGTCTCATCTTGCCCTGCTGCTCTTGTGTGTCTCACAGTTTCATGTTAGAAAAGCCACACAGACCACAGCGCTGACACAGTGTGATCGGCTTATGAGGAACAACACTAGTCCAAATTAACACAAATCAATAAAGTGATGAGTTTTGTTGAGAGGAATTAATGTCAGATGTTGTTTTTGAACTCTTGGAAACTCATTTCTCACCATTTAATAATCAGACTGAAAAACACACAGATTTGCATCAGATCCAGAGAAACTGGTTTGACAAGAGGAATATGATGAGGGAGTGGCAACACACACACACACACACACACACACACACACACTCTCTCTCTCACACACACACACACACACACACACACACACACACACACACTAGCCGGTGGTTTGATCAAGTGATAGTCAGTGATGGTGTCAAATCCACTAGTCATTATCATGTTTGAATTATTGGACCAATCACCAATGAGCAGCTGATTTGCATTATTCATAAGTGCTCAGCAGCATCCTCTGGTGGCTGAAGATCAGAATCATATTTACAGTCCCCAGTCTATGAAATATTTCATGTACCTTTTTATTACCTCAAACTCAAAGTTGACTATCATATGCACAATATTATATAGATGTGATTCAGAAAGAAAGTATAGGAAATAATGTAATGAGTAGTTTAGATGAAGAGCAATCCTGATTTATTCTCATTTAATTTCCAGATCATTTACTCACACACACACACACACAGACAGTCTCGTGATTCATCTGTCCGCAGCTGAAGCTCAGAGAACATGATCTGCTCGACTCAAGGTCTGTCCTTACATTCAGAGACAGAAGCAAGAAACTCTATAAAACATGTATAAATGTATAAACATTTTTGTGCTAATGTTTTGAGAACAAAATACGATATTATTATTAATAGCATTATATAGGGTATATAATGTATGTGTAGTGATTTTGATATTTAGGTTATGTAATGCAGGAAAACACGCTGCTGCTCTGATTATTTTATTGTTATTTTAGTAACAGCAGGAGTTTCCTTCAACAGAAATCATCCACAAGCATCTGTTATGAGCACCACATCTATATTTTATTCAGCAGTAAGTGTGATAAAGTTAATGTAATAGGCATAACACTCAACATCTTCAATACTGGCGTACATAAGCATCGCTACAAACTGTAGAAAATAAATTATATAAGCAAAATTCATGTCTTTACAGTAAAAGAATGCATAGGAGAATAAAACTTAAAGAAATAACTTTAAACTTCTGTCTATAGGCTACATTTTGAGAAGAACCTTCGATACATGTTAACATGCATAACTTGACACTTCATTAATTTAATTTTCATTTGACTGCCAATAAAACAAACAAACAAGAACAAAACTGTGCACTCTCCCAGTGTTTTGGTGTCAATGTTGTGATCACAGACGCTCTCAATACCCAGAAGAGCAAAACTGACAGTCTTTCTTGGGACATTGTGCTCCGGTGAAACATCTGGATCACTTTCAGCTTCAAACAGAGATCGAATAATTGAGTTCAGATCTAAAAAAGCAAAAGCTACTCATGAACGGGTGAATCATGGACGTGTCCCGTACACCCATGCCTGTTACATCCAGCATATAAGACAGGGACAGTTCTTAAAAATATATTTCATTCAATGGCAGTCTTTGACAATCATAAAATACTCAAAAACATTTGGAAAACGTTGCACTGCGTCCGAGTGCTGGTCACGACATTCGTGAAACTTCCATAATGGCGGTGTGTCGTTCGCTCAGAGTATGTATCCAGTGTATATGCGTTTGTAGAAGACTAGCGCTTCAGGCTGACGTTAACTGTAAACAAAAAAAGGTATAATGTGAGAATACAGACGTTTGACGTTTTTCTACAGTATTGATATAGGAGTGAATCAGGGGCTTTGCACACAATCTTGGGCCTAAAGACAGTGTGTGTGGCTATTTCCCATCATCCCCTGATCCATCCTGTTTAAAATAGTGTATAACTACACACAACACTCACTGATAGAATAATCACTGGCAAATTACTGATGAAATATTTAAACCAACAGTATTTAAAAAAATTGTACATGATGTTGTTATAAACAGAAGGGGGCGGAGACACTGATGGAATATATACAAAGTTTATTGAACAACCAGAGAGCGTGTGCAGAGTGCAGGTGAGTAATGGCAGATGCAGTTCGTGTGTAACAAAGTGGGAAACAGGTTCGAATCCAAATGCAGCTTTTATTAGATACACATCTCTTGGACAGATCCAGAGATGTGACGTAACTCTGGGCAATCAGCGGAGACGTGACTTGATTCAGGAAGATCAACTGTGACTTGACTTTGCTCATGAAGATCAACTGTGACTTGACTTTGCTCATGAAGATCAGCTGTGACTTGACTTTGCTCATGAAGATCAACTGTGACTTGACTTTGCTCATGAAGATCAGCTGTGACTTGACTTTGCTCATGAAGATCAACTGTGACTTGACTTTGCTCATGAAGATCAACTGTGACTTGACTTTGCTCATGAAGATCAGCTGTGACTTGACTTTGCTCATGAAGATCAACTGTGACTTGACTTTGCTCATGAAGATCAGCTGTGACTTGACTTTGCTCATGAAGATCAACTGTGACTTGACTTTGCGTTGTTGTGGCCACCATTTTATGAGTGTTCTCTTTAGCGGCAGCCATCAGATGAGGAGATGAGGTGTCGTGTTCCTCCGCGACACCCACAGTAAAGAGAGAGCCGCTCAGTTGCAATGCCAGATCTATATAATATTCTAATGTCCAACTAGGGTCGTGAAAAGGCAAGACGGAACTGAGCGGATCAGACAGTCCTCCTCGAAAGAAGATCATAAGACACACCTCATCAAAACATGTTAAAAGCGCCAGTCCAATAAAGTCCTCGACGTAATCCTCTATCATTCCGTCTCTTTGACGGAGACCTATTAATTGGGCAGATGGATTCATTTTGGATGAGACAGACACACTCACGAAAGCTGCTGGATCCTGGTAGGGCGAAGTCTTCTGTAACAACGCGGGAAACAGGTTCGAATGCAAATGCAGCTTTTATTAGATAAGAGCGTAGTCGTACAGGCCAGGTCAAAACAGGGGCAGATAGGAACAGCAAGGGACAGGCAGAATCGTGGTCACAGTACAGGCAGAAGTCGAGGCAGGCAGATATCACTCACAGTCCAGGTAACAATAAACAGTCCAAAGGTAGGCGGCAGAGAATCGTAGACGAGAGGCAGACAGGATCAGTAACAGACAGACAGGCAGACAATACAGGATAATAACGCTCAGGGTTGTACACAAGGTGAAACAAGACTTCGCAATGAGGTGTGGTGAATGTGAGTCTTTTATAGTCCAGTAAATGTGCTGCAGCTGGGTGTGGTGATTAGTGATTAGTGTGGAGTGTGTGCAGGTGACTGGCAGGGAGGATTATGGGAACTGGAGTCCGGGAAGTGACAGGAATTTTGACATCGTGGCAGATGTGATTGTAGAGCTGATGCTTGTCTTGTAACTTGCAGGGATCGGAGATGGCAGGCAGACGAGGAGCAGACCAGACACAGAGACACTCCCAGGAGACGAGGAGAACACTAGGACGAGGAAGACACTGGAGACAGGTGAGTAATCCTCAAAGGAGTCCTTGAGGTAAGCATAACAGGTGAGTATGCATAAACGAGACTGGACAGTGACTATGTGTGCTGCTGTGTCTTTTGTAGTGCTGCTGATGAAGGTGCTGATGAGCGTCAGGTGTATTCTGGTGAGGGAGTGTGCTGTGATTGGGTGACTGTGGAGCCTTACCCCCCTCAGGAGCGGCTCATGGACCCCGATGTCGTGGTGGTCGGCCCATGCCACGTGGAGCTGGTCTGTTGGGATGGCTGGCATGGAACTCTTCTTGAAGATTTGGGTCAAGTATATCATTCCTGGGAACCCATGACCGTTTTTTGGGACCGTACCCCTCCCAGTCCACCAGGTACTCCAGGTGACCACCACGGCGCCAGGAGTCCAAGATGTCTGAAACCAGGCATGCTGCTCCGTCATCCACGATTAGAGGAAGGGGGGTTTCTCAGTCTCGCCAGGCTCAGTGGGAAGAGTGACAGAAAGATGGTGAGGTTTAAGCAGTGATACATGGAACGTGGGTGAATCTTATACTCAGGGGGAAGTTGTAGCTGGAAGGTCGAAGTCGAAGATGAGCTGAGTCCCAGACCCTCTCGCTCTCCTGGAACCAGTAATCCACTGCTGGCACATCCAACGGTTCCCCGGTCCAGGGGAACAGTGGGGGTTGATAGCCGAGTACGCACTGAAAGGGAGTAAGCCCAGTGGTGGATTGGCGGAGAGAGTTCTGGGCGTACTCAGCCCAACCCAGAAACTGGTTCCAGGAGTCCTGGTGGCCGTGGCAGAAGGTATGTAGGAAACGGGCGATCTCTTGTATCTTCCTCTCCGTCTGCCCGTTCGTTTGAGGACGGTAGCCGGAGGAGAGGCTTACGGGGAAGTCGTGGCCTAAAGGATAGAGAGTTGGACTTGTAACCCAAAGGTCATGGGTTCGAGTCTCAGGTCCGGCAGGGATTGTTGGTGAGGGGAGTGAATTTCCAGCGCTCTCCCCACCCTCAATACCACGACTGAGGTGAGACCCTTGAGCAAGGCACCGTACCCCCAACTGCTCCCCAGGCGCCGCAGCAATGGCTGCCCACTGCTCTGGGTGTGTGTTCATGGTGTGTGTGTGTGTTCACTGCTGTGTGTGTGCACTTGGATGGGTTAAATGCATAGCACAAATTCCAAGTATGGGTCACCATACTTGGCCACAAGTCACTTCACTTCACTTACGGTCACACCTAAGAGCTTGAAGATACAACCTGTTGTATATGTTCGGGAAGTCCCTAGTATCTGAAAACACAGTTAAACATTATTTCCGCAGTTTCCATTGCCGTGGGCAGTGACTTTAAGAATCGGTCCACTACCACCATGACACAGGTGCATCCGTCGGAGACTGGAAGGACTATGATGAAATCCACTCCTAGGTGTGACCAGGGGTGATTTGGAACGGGCAGAGGTTGTAGTTTCCCGGAGGGAAGATGGCATGGACTTTTTGAGATGGCACATTCCCTGCATCATTGCACATACCTCCTGACGTCAGCTGCCATGTTTGGCCACCAGAAGCATTGTTTTAACAACGAGAGGGTTTCATTGACCCCTGGGTGGCCAGTGCCCAGTGACATGTGTGATGCGTGGATGAGGGGAGTGTGTCGTGACCGGGTGACGTATTGCAAACCTTGGGGGCAACCCGGCGGGGTGTTGGTGGAGACATTGGACTCGGGCAGAGTCTCTTCAGACCAGATGATCGGATTCACAAAAAGCTTCTCTGGGAGTATGGGCTCTGGATCTTCAGTATTCTCATCAGGTCCATGAATGCGGGAGAGAGCATCAGCTTTTACATTTTTTAGATCCTGGTCGATAGGAGATTGTGAAATTAAACCTGGTGAAGAAAAATCTTGCTTGACGGGGATTCAACCTCTTGGCGTCTCGTAGATACTCCAGGTTCTTATGGTCCGTAAGAACCACAAACGGATGTTGGGCTCCTTCCAGCCAATGCCTCCACTCCTCCAGGGCGAGCTTGATGGCAAGAAGCTCCCTGTTCCCGATGTCGTAATTTACCTCCACCGGGTTGAGTTTGTGGGAGAAGAAGGCACATGGGTGAAGTCTACTGGGATTCCCCTGCTGCTGGGATAGGACCGCTCCCACTCCTGTGGTGGAAACATCAATCTCGACGATGAAAGGTGTATCTGGATTGGGATGGACCAGGAGGGGAGCGGAGGTGAAAGCTCTCTTTAAGGTGTCAAAGGCTTGGGTGGCGGCTGGGGTCCAGACAGAGACTTGGGCTTGCTGCGTAAGAGGGGTGGTGATGATACTGTAACCTTAGATAAATCTTCTATAAAAATTGGCAAATCCCAGAAATCTTTGCAGTTCTTTTACGGATGTGAGGATGGGCCAGTCCTTTATGGCTGATACCTTCCTCTCGTCCATCCGGATGCCACTGTGATCAATGTTGTAGCCAAGGAACTGCACTGAGGGCTGGTGGAAGATGCATTTCTCAGCCTTGAGGAACAGGCTGAAAGCTCTCAGGCGTTGCAGGACCTCCACAACACGGCGGCGATGGTCAGCCAGGCTCCAGAGAGTAGATCAGGATGTCGCCGATATATACCAGAACTGACTTGTGCAGGAACTCCCGGAGAACCTCATGCATGAAGTCCTGAAATACGGAGGGGGCGTTGACGAGTCCATAGGGCATGACCAGGTACTTGTAGTGACCGGTAGGGGTCATGAAAGCTGTCTTCCATTCATCCCCCTCACGTATTCGCATGAGGTTGTACGCGCTGCGGAGGTCCAACTTGGTGAACACAGTGCCACACTTGAATGCCACACAGAACTGAAGCTGAAATCAGAGGGACTGTCGAGCTTCGTGATCTGATCTGTGAGATGAACACATTTCTGTCTAAACACTATCAGACGCCTGTAACCGCTGCTCTAGAATCAGTTCAAACCCAAAGTCAAATACTAACCTAGTGTGATTTGAACTGATTCTAGATCAGCAGACACCCAGCTAACAAAAAACATTCTAAGAACGTTTTGCTAACGTTCCTATTAAATTATGAAAACATTATTTCTGAATGTTTAAAACACGTGTCTCACGTCTGTATCTCATTCATTGTGATGGAGATCTGGGCTCATCAGCTCCCTCTATAGAGTGGTACAGGTATGATGGAAAATTTTAGGCCAAAACATGGAAATGATCCGGTTCCATCATCCTGAAGTCAAAGGGTTTTTTGAATGGGATTTTAGTTAAATGCTGAAATAAGGTTAACACAAGCTCAAGATACTTTCATGTTTTATAAATGTATTTTATAAAATACTTTCAGTATTACAGCACTTTAGCTGTCACGGTCTTTAAACAAGTCGGAGACGTTGAACTCGTGCGACCATAGTGTAGTTCACTTATAGCCTAGCTTTAGTTTTGAGGGAACTGCATCAAACCACTCTATAAACATTCACCTGGCATCATTTTTCACTCACATCGCTCTAGATTGATCCAAATGACACTCTGTGAGTCTGGGACATGAGCTCTGATTGGCTGATTGGAGCTGATTGGTGATAATGGAGGCTGTAATGAGCGTGTCCTCGTGTGTCCGAGAGACTGTCCGTGTCACATGCTGATGAAGCGGTTAATGCGCCTCGGTTCTGTCAGCGCAGTAAATTGACTTCATTAAGGAGCATCTCTCGTCCTCGTCTGAGTAATGGAGAGCTGGAATGTGCCGACGCTCCGGAATGAGAGCGAAGGAGAGGAGAGGAATGACAATTCTTCCATTATTATCTTCCTTTCATCTTACATTAGTACCAAAGTCATTACTGTAAACCACAATAAAGACAAAAGCTATTTTTTCATTGACTGAAATAAAAATAACATTTCTGAGAAAATGTAAATTAAACTAAAACACAATAAAATGTCCTCACATGATTAAATTCACCATTAATGTAAAACAAACATGACTTACCAACAAAACTAAACTAAACTGGAGTGAAAAAGTGACTAAATAGAAATACAAATTGAATGTAAAAGTGTAATAATCTCGCTCTGTCCTTGTGATTTCAGTGGAAATGAACAGATATTTGCTACTGAACAAAACTCTGGAGCTTCTGATCCAAACTCTATGAGACGTCAATCATCAGCCGTCTATGTCAGCTCAGTCATGTGACACATCAGATTTGATCATCAGATCACGCGTTTGTCTGATTCTTTCTTGCTTCTGCTCGAGTTCTGACGGGATCGTACGGTGCATTAATGGGAGTGATGTGAGGATTCGTCTGTGTGTCACACTCACGCCATCACACGACTGATGTCCATCATTTCAGCACTAAACTGGAAGCGAATTTAGGCTCATGAATATGAATTTTTGATGTTGTGGCTCAAGCTGCATAGAGCCTTTAGTCACGTGATCTAATTAATATTGAGTGGGTTCTGATCTTATTGCTCCATCATGTGTCTGAAAGATCTGGAGTCGCTCCGACCGACCGCACATCATTCACTCCGTTTGTTATCTCAAAAGCCCAGACATTTCACACAAAATTTGATTTTACACACTACGGAGAAATAATACAAACAAAAGCTGGTTTTACACACTGCAGAAATGATGTTTCTGTTTGTTTTCCAGCACAAATATCTAAACATTCTTAAATCAAGATAATTTACTGGAGAAGAGAAATGACTGATATTAAAGATATTAAACCTAGTTTTCTGAAAATGCATCAAAATGAAGTGAGTTTAAGTTTAAAACAAGAACAATTATCTGTCAGGAGGGAAAACAAGTGTATTTCTCCATCTGTGAGACTCAACTGTTGCTGTGGCAACAAGATTCAGGAAATATTACAGCTGATATCCGTCGTTCATGTTTCACGTGTGGCTGAAGAGATTTGAGCCCTTTCACTTTAGATTTAACAGCAGGCCTTAAATGTCAAAACTTCAGCAAAAATAACAACGCTGAGAGGATTATCGTCTCCAACATCATGTTGAGTTAAGAATAAATCATACATTAAATTATAAATTGTGAATCCACTGCCTGACGGTCAAGGTTTCCCAGAAAATGTCACTGTGCTTCAGCCAATCGGACGCCTGCAGCAGATGTTGAGTCTGACGCTGCGTCTCAATTCATACTCACACTACGCCCTAAAAGCATGTACTAAATGAGCAAAAGTACATACTTTTGAGTGTGCATCAGAAGAGTGGACAAGCTTTGGGACAAACTGTCAATCATCTTCTCACAGTAACAATCCTCCACATTTAATTCACAGTAATTTCCTACCATATTGGAGAGAAATGCACTGTTGGTGTACTCTTTTCATCACTCTGCGGGACACACTGATTCTGCTCTCACACACCGCTGAGGACGGATGAAGCTCCGGCAGACGGGCTGATCAGCGGCTCCTCGTGGCTCAGATGTGGAAGCGCAGCTCATGCGTCTTTCATTGGCTCTGTATCTTTAATAAACAGCTAAAGGTCATTCTTTGTGTTCTTCAGAGACTCGTGCCGCAGTGAGTCAGTGTGAAAGAGCCTCAGTGAACCGGATCACGTGACGAGTTTATTTGTTAGTTCATGTGTTTGAGAGAGAGAGAAGATGAATGAAAACCAGACTTTAATGTTCTCGCAGCGTGTGTGTGTTTCACAGCAGGTGTCACTCAAACATCATGATGAACTAATGTGTTTTCCATGAATCTAGAGTGTCTGATTAATCTATAGACCTTCTGTAGCCTGAAGCATAATAATTATTTTCATTCACAGACAAATCCCACCGACTAAAATATTTTTCTTTTGTCTTTGCTCATTTCAGTTCATTATATTATCTGTTTTTCTGCACATTTTCTGCATTGATTTAAATCATTGGTCTGAATGATATTAATGAATGATGAATATATAGATATAGATATTTATCCTGTTGTACAGCACAATGGCCGACCGCTGTTGTTCTCATTGTGCTATATAAATAAAATTCTGATTGATTTATTGATTGATTGATACGTTTTTTCTTTTGTCTATATCTCATAGCTACAGGTTGCCAGGTGGTTGCTAGGGTGTTGCTAGGGTGTTCTGAATGGTTGGTGTGTAGTTGCTCAGGTGTGTGTTATTACGGCTGGTCTGCAGTTCACTGGCTAGTGTTCACTCATGAGTCGTCATGTCAGAAACGGACGTCAGTGTAACAGACTGTGTGATGCGTCATCATTAGCGGGCGGAAGAAGCCGCGCTGACCAATCGCAAACACCGAACCATGACACACAGGACGCAACAGATGACGACGCATTCAAAACATCACATCCCATGAAACGCACCATCTGACACGAATGAGCTGTTTCTCTCTGTGTTCAGTGCTTGAGCGAGGATCAGAGTGAATCAGCGCTGGCGTTAGAGAGTTAAAGGTCAAGTGTGTCTTTATTCAGTGTTAAAACAGCAGCAGCAATGGTTAAAAACCACTTCAGATCAGAAACATCTCGTGTAAATGTGCTCAGAGCGGCTGCAAGGAAGTCACAGATTTGCTTTGAAGACACTGCTGTGTTCGTCTGATGGTGTTGATCTGTCCATCTGTCAGATCTGACCTGCATGGAAATGTTTACAGTAGCAGTCCTGTAAAAATACAGCAAGTGGGTACCCAGCTGCCAGTATTTCATTGTAAATTTGCAAATAAAAGTTTTACATTTCACTAATATACAGTATATCCATTATTCCAGATCAACATATCGTGTGGGCTAAAGTTGTGTTTGAAAATCTTTGAAAAACATTGAATGCGAGTAACTCCACTGTGACACGTGAATGACGTGAGATCTCTGCCTCCACGTTCACTCACAACTGCAGCATTGAAACATTTCCTACATAACAGCGCTGAAGAGAGCGCTGGTTTCTTTTCTTTACAGCAGATTCTTCTACTCTGGATTTAACTAAAGGCAAGGCTATTTGAACAAAGAGTCAACACAGATTTTATATGTTATCTGTTTTAATAGATTTTATTACATTACAGTTTTTACCCACAAAAACACAATTTTCCATAATAGTAACAAATTAACAATTCAAACAGATTTGTAACAAGGTACAATTTCAGAGATAACTATAACTATTGTCTCATTCATTAACCATTTTAAATCTGCATATACGAAAGTTTTCACACTGAAGATTCGATAACATTTACAAAACTTAAAAACAAGGAATTTGCCAATTGCAATTTTTAAAATGTAGACTATGTTATCAAACAATGAATAACTAAGTGACACAATAAAAGTATTCATTATTTCTGAGTAACAATAGTAAAAAATCAGAGCCTGTAGGTGTGGCACGCGCATGCTTCACTTAAAGATCCGGTTTGGGCAAATTACTAGCTGGCGGCTCCATTTTTTAAAATAATCTTGATTTATCAACATTAGAATGAAAAATAAGAACAAATATTTTTTTCTAATTTTTAAATCACTAATTATACATCACTGTATTAAGTTAATATTACTAAAAAGACTCCTCTTCATTGGCTCTCGTGTCCCCTGACATCTCACCTTTTGCTTTCTGAACTAATTCCAGTATTTCTTTGGCCTTCTGATCATTTGGGTTAAGCTTGAAGCGATTCTGGGCAATTCCCATTAGTTTCTTAGCACTTTTCTTGCCCTCTCTGGTATGAGGATACATTGTCCAGCACTCCTTGTAGTGTTTGATTGCTGAATCCTCACATCTTTTACTGTACAGCTGGAACTGAGCATAGTCAACATGGACCGTATTCAGGTGCTCATTATTCTTTTCAGCTGTCTCAAATACTTTCTCAAACAATTCCTCTGCCTCTTTCAGCTCACGTCTCTCTCTGTCCTTCGGGTCACCTCTCTCTCCGTACTGAACAGCCAGCGCACTCATGGCAACGATGAAGGAAGGTTTTAGTTGAGTTGCCATTTCTAAGTGGTAGATGCTTTGATTTCGAGCCTTATCTATCTCAGACTTGTCCTGTACTTCTTTGTTTAAATTAATTTTCTTGGTCATGTAGCACACTCCTAACTGATAATGTATGAAGTATGAATTTGTTGATTTAAGCGCTTTCTTTAGTATCTCAATGGCCCTGTCTACAGACCCATGATTCCTGAAGAATTTCCCAGCATATCTCAGTACGTGCGGATGATCTGGAGCGTCATTCAGAGCTGTCTCAACCAGCTTCTCAGCCTCATTCATGAAGCTCTCTGGATATGACAGAAGTTTAATTGCTAGAAGAACCTTTAGGACACCATCATTTGGGTTAAGTTTAATGGCCCGTCTCATCTGATTGACTGCAGGTGAATCTACAGTACAAGATATGTCAGGTTCAGTGCGATACAGAGCGATGGCATACCCAGCATTCAACTCACTGTTGTCTGGATCTAGCTCCACAGCCTTCTGGAAAACTTTTACGCCATTGTCATGAGAGAATTTAAGAAAGGCCCAACCCTTCTCATGAAGCACCTCTGGAACTGATGAAGGTTCGGTTGGTAAAGTTTCCGTTATCTCCTCAAGCTTCTCCAGGTAACTTTGACACTTTGGGAAGTTCTCCCTGTGGAAATATACCCAGGCAAGGTTTCCATAAGTGACAATCAGGGACTTTTCACAGTTGTCACCAAGGTTTTCTTTCACGAGCCTTTCAGACTCCAGCAGATTGGTCAGTGCCTCTTTTGTGTGCTCCAGAAGGAATTTCACATAACCTATAGAGCTCAGCGCCCGGGCAGCTCCTGGCAGATCCAAACGGACCTGTTCCTGAAGTCTGCTGAGGAGGTTTTGTAAGTCCAGATCATCTTTGTTGAGGTCCCATGTGAAGTGACACTCCAGCTGATCCAGTTTCATTTTTAAACTGTCCTGACTTGAGCTGAAAGATGAAAATGAGACATTATTCTTTTTTAACAAAAGGCCTTCAAGTCAAGAGCTACAACTGCACAGCCTATTAGATGCTTTTATTAGCTTGAGTAGATGATATTATCATTAAATTTACTCTAAACATTTTCACTGATTTCTTAAATAATGTAGACAAGAAAACTTCGCCCTGACCTGATTTCAAACTCGTTTGCTAGCATTGCTACTTCTCATTTAGTTGTAAAGAATTAAAAAACGATAAATATAGTTTAAATGTAGATAAATTAAGTTGTATATTTGGAAACAAAAGCAGCACTCACCTCATCTCCGACATCTTTTTCTTTTTACGTTAGGAATAAAGAACAGGTGTGTGTCACAAGGTCGTCCAGCGCAGTACTTTCAGTTTTCATCATGCCTTTAAACTTTTATTAAGTCACACCTTCAGATTCTTTAACCAATGGTTTAATGTTCTTGTATAAAACGTGGCAGAAATTAGCCTAACAATTAACATCCTGGAATTTGGTCAGTCCAGCTGAACCTGCTGCAAACTGAACATAATGTCCTATATTGACATCCAGGGAATCTCTGTAGCCTAGAAGTTTAAAACGGGGTTCAGACGTGTTCATGGATGACGTCTTAAAAACGACATATAATGTCAACTGCAGACTCATTTTGGACATCATTTATAATGCTTCTGGAACTTAAATTACACTCTTTTTATTAGCAACATAACGCATGAGTGTGAATCCCACGACATCCGCCTTTGATCTCATAACGAGAAGAGAGAACCGTCTGTCTTGGCTGCACTTCTTTCACTCCCCGCCCATTCTCGCCTGCATTTTTAGACAGGGCGAGGCACATCTTAAACGAGCCGCTGAATCCCATTGGTAGTCGGTATGTTACATCACTGCTCATTTGCATAAAGGTGCGATTCTGATAGAGAAACCAACAATATAAGGACCGTCAGTGTGAAAGTCCTTGACTTCTGCATTGTTTTAATAGTCACACAACTATTTGTTTTCAGAAATGTGATATATCACATTCAGAAATCAGACACTGAAATCATTCTGCATCGCATTAAAACGCCGTCCTTTTGTGCAGCTAAACGCATGTTCGCATCATTCATTTTTGAAGAGGTTTTGGTGAATGATTCATCATCTGTCTCATTTATTCATCAAACCTTTAATGCTCATATGCAGAATGTTAACTATGAGGCCGTGAGTAACGGAGCGTCTGAAGGTTTGTTCTGTGGCGTTTCTCTCCAGACGCTCGTTCCTAAAGCTGAGACTCAATGACACCAATGATCTTCCACTCTCAGCATGAATCAAGACTTGAGAAGCAGAATTATGTAAGAGAATTACATTTCTTTTTCTAACTCATTGGCAAACACCAGATGATCAGTTTATCAAGCCAGATGATCTTTAGATGTTTTTACTGTAAAATGAGATGAAATACTAAGATTAATAAGTCGTCTTATCATGCACAGTTTTGCAGTCTCTCTGGCAGGTTTATGAGAAACCATCATGAAGAATCAAACTTCAAAGATTCAGATGAATCACGTGAGAGAGAATCAGCACAAGCTTCAGATCCATAAAGACAAACATCCTCGCACTCGTTTCACTGGCTTCTGTGCGGCGCTGAAGACATCCATAGTGACAGATACTCAAGGGCACAGAAAGAAAGAGAGAGAGAGACTCAGAGAGAGAGAGAGAGAGAGACTCAGAGAGAGAGACTCAGAGAGAGAGCGGAGGGAACAGCTTGTTCATCTCTCATTAAACTGCAGCATTTGCTCATTCTACACGTTTGCACTGAGCGATAATTGTCTGCTGAAGGGCAATGTTTCAAATCTGAATTAATACAAGCTGAAAAGAGGAAGGAAACACTCCAGAACTAACAAACCATAAAACTAGAAAGCTCTTTATACAAAAAATAAATCGTTTTACTTCATGTCGACTGAAGCGGCCCGTCCACGAGGCGTTTCTCTGGATGAGAATCTGAGAACATGCACTTTCTGTTCAGTTTCATCTCTTCACGTTTATATTGTCACGTGAGGAGAGCAGAAGGAAAGATCATAGTGCTATTTCAAACAACACTTTCTAAATTATTATGAATGTTTATTATGATCTCAGATGCACTGAGGCTGCATGGAATATTAATGAAATATTCTTATTTGAAACATGAATGAATGTGAAATGTTCAGATGAGGGAACTGAAGACATGTGAAACACACTTTCATTCATACATTAAATATTTAAAGCTGAAATATTGACACAATTCTCATCTCCTTCCAAACCCGCATGACTTTCCTCTGTTCTGTGGAACATAAACGTTGAGATTTTGCAGAACAGATTTTGTTTGACTTCCACTGATGGACACAAAAACACTGAGACGTTTTTCTAAATACCTTCTTCTTCCACTGAAGGAAGTCACACAGGTCAGACTGACACGAGGCAGTGAATGGTGACTGAATGAACACATTTTGCCTGAACAACCCCTTTAATGCAAATCAAAATCCATCGGCTCTAGTGTTTTTCCAGGATCCCAGCGTGAGTCTCTCATATGGAATAAAGGATTATGCAGGTCATATGTGCAAATCAAGCTCTGGTGGTCAATGTGTGATTTCTGCCAGTTAATGAACTAAAATCACCTGCTGAACTCAGTAACACTTAAGGCTGAAATGCCTTTCATTCATTGATGCATTCCCATCAGGAGCCGCTGCAGCTCCGTCATTACTGATCCCTGTATGACAGATGGCCAGAGGAACATACGGCGGCAATCAAAACCCTCAGAAACGCTGCCGTGGGTTCAGCGTGACTCACGGTGTCTCGCTGTGAAAGGAAGCGCCGCCACTCGAGAGCACTCTGGGTAATCGCTGCGTGGATTGACAGGCGCTCGCGGGTCTGAACGCGGGTCACGGCCACTTTCAACACCCACCTGCACGGATGATCCCATTAGACCAGATCACAAGAAACACAAGGAGTCACAAACATGGAACGCTCTACTAACTAAGTTAAAAAAACTTGTTTCTGAATGTTCCTTAAACACACCCAGGTGATAAATGTATTTAGATACCACACTATGGGTTCAAATGTACTATAAGTGGTAACATTTTTTAAATACAGATATATTATATTAAAAGCACATTTTAGTTCATATTTCATGCTGTCTCAAAACAGCACAGTTGAGCACACTTAGATGTTCTTAAGATGATCGTAAGAAGTACTGAAGTAGAATTTTTAGTATATTAAGTACAATTAGTGTGTGAAAATAGAGCACTTTCAGTGCATTATAGAAGTGCACTTTTTTCACCTGCAGTCAAGGTGTCCTTTGTACTTTGAACAAACGTTCTATTAAAGTTACTGGAAGAACTTCTCCAGAACGTTCCCTGTTAGCTGGTCTCCACAAGGTTTATGACGCTGTATTTGACGCTGAGGAGCAGAAGAAGCACCTGACGGCACAGGTGTGTTTGTATACCTCACATTCCTGTGGTGAAACCTGCTCTCCGCCTGTGGTTCATCAGGACAGTCTGGATTGTGGATCACTGAATCTTACAGCATTAGCGACTGCAGCACTTTGGCTGATTGCAGTTTTTTCTCTTCGCTTTGGTACTATTGTCACATTCTCAAAACTCTCAGTAAAAACTCCAGACTGATCACACTCGTAACACTGCCAATCCTTCTCCCAAAACCTGATCTCATGCTTTCATTCTAGTTCTTTCTACATAATCACTGTTTCAAACACAAGATCATTGTGAAAGAGAACATTTGGTTTAATCACTTATGATCTTCTTTCAGTTTAGGACTTTTAACAATCAGTTCGTTCAATAGCAAACAATGCAAGATAGATGTTTCAAATCACCCGTGTTGCTGAAACAATTACAGTACCACAGGATACAGATGCCACATTAGAAAATACACTTGCATTACCTAAATTACATAATTACAGTATTCAGTGTGTTATCAAAAGCTGTGATGAAGCGGCTATATGAGGTTTTGTGCCAGTACAGTAAATGATCTGACTGAATCTATACCGTAGTTGATCTTTACAGATGAAGGGTGAGTTACAGTAATGTGTCAGTCTCTACCACGGTAATCTGTTTACAGGGTCGCATAGCATACATTCTGAAAAATGCTATCTGTCTCTTCTTCTCATGTATATCTGATCAATCTGATGTTATAAAGTCATTGACTGTTTCCCTGTTTTTCCTTGTACTCCTTCCTGCTCTGTTCACAATGACACACACACACACACACACACACACACACACACACACACACACACACACACACACACACACACACACACACACACACACACACACACACACACACTCTCTGTTGGGTTTCCATGTTTTATTGGAGACATTCCATTAGAAATAATGGTTTTTATAGTGTACAAACAGTATATTTTATAACCCTAAACCTACCCATCACAGACAACTTTCTATTTTAGATTTTCAAAAAAGATCATTCTGTATGATTTATAAGCCTTTTTCCTCATGGGGACCAAAAAAATGTCCCCACAAGGTCAGAATTTATTGGTTTTACTGTTCTTGTGGGGACATTTGATCCCTATAATGTAGGGAATACCATCACCACACACACACACACACACACACACACTTTTGAACATAGTGGTTAGAAACTAAACTAAATCACTTATAATGTAAAATAAAAATTAATTACTTATGATTATGCATATCCGAAATTGCAAACAAAGTAGAAATTATATCTATACAATCTGTATCTATAGAAATCACCAAATGATTCATTGATTAACGATTAAGATTGATTAGATTAAATAATAGACAAATGTATTAAACTGAATGAAAAGAGATGAAAATGAAAAGTTTGGTAGTAATAGCAGCATTATGAAAGTCAGTTATTATGAATGAAACATTTATATAGATGAAACACTTGTTTTGCATGGTGAAAAGGATGCTTTGTGATTTTGTGTATTGTACTAACAGAATTGAAAACATGCTGAAATGTTACAAAAAATGTAACTAGATTCATGATTTTGAAGTCGTGATGAAAGGGAAGTTACACTCATATTTTCTTCTCTATTGTGTCGTATATCCGAGTGAAACGCTTCGCAAACAAGAACAGATGTAGGGCGGGGCTTGATTTTGATTGGATGGTTGTGGTTTGTTATTGGTGGATCTCATGTGAGTGAAAGGTTGCCCCGCCCTCATCATCAGAGAAGAGAAGAGATGCTGCAAGAGGAAGATATTCTGATTCAAGATTACAAGGAACATGAATTTAAAACAAAAATGATGTATACCGATAAATCATTTAGAATAAACATTGTAATATTCCATAAAAAACAAAAACAAGAATTGTCCATTTTGATTTCATGGTGACTTTAATAACACGTCATCACAAGCTCATGTTCTGCTGAAGGAGTTTCGCCATTAATCATTCAGTAATAGAGTCTGATTTTCATCTGAATCACATGTCCTCCATTTTCCCGCTGTGTATCAATGTTTAATCAGGAACCAGCAGAAGGATGTACTAGTTTAGTTACAGTTTTTCTCAATTGTTTACACACAAATATTGGTACTTGAGACACAATGACCACAACATGTAACTCATGCACCAACCCCCCGAACCAATTCTGCTAAACTACAAGCACAATTCCTGCTTTACACTCACATTGCAGTTCTAAAACACACTTTTTTCAAAACACTACACACAATTCTCTGCATTTGGCACAATTTTCGGGCAGAAAAATCTCTTGTTTTCACAAGGAACACACTGCCATTCAAATATGCACACTGACTCATCACATGGGCAAACACCTGTCACACATTTTTACAATTAGCAAACAGAGCTTTAGCATAAAAGGGCAACAGGTGAGCTCTTCTGTTTTGGAGCAATGGATGCCAACAATGGAAACAGAGGCAGAGCAGCATAGTTTTTTTTTTTTACTGTAACTGTATACAGTAAATTCTTCTGTTGTTTTGTACGGTATGTGCAACTTTGCATTGGTTGGGATGTGCACTGTACATTGTTTTTGTTGGAAAA